>NW_017038313.1:0-219 GCF_001483705.2 Eufriesea mexicana | reverse complement strand
TCATTGCGATGCTACAGAATCTGGATGGAAAATTCAATTTTATTGTCATTTTCCACTAATATCTTGGTGAGCTAACTTTCTTGCATATAGAAGGGGGAAAGGTACAACTGGCGTACTGTAGTCCCTGCAATCCTTTAGAATCTGGCTGGAAAATTAAATTTTATTGACGTTTTCGATTAATATTGTGGTAAGCTGACTTTCTTGTATAAATAAGGAAGA
>NW_017038312.1:0-219 GCF_001483705.2 Eufriesea mexicana | reverse complement strand
ATAGACCTCTTCCCTGGCAAGTAGATGGCTGTACGTGCCATTAGATTGATTTCGTTAGGCGACGTAATCGCCAAGCTGTGACAGCCTATAGATTTTGAATAGACCTATTCTCTGGCAAGTAGACGACTGAACTAGCCATTGAATTGAAGGCGTTATGCGACCTATTCACCAAGCTGTAACAGGTTATAGATTTTGAATAGACATATTCTCTGGCAAGTA
>NW_017038311.1:0-219 GCF_001483705.2 Eufriesea mexicana | reverse complement strand
TGGCCCATTCTAACGTGCCGAGGCCACTATTACTGCCCTCTCGAGAGCCAGGCGGAATATACTGGAGCACAGTAAAGCGCTGTAATAAACCGCGTTGCAGTGTATATCGCATAATTGGTAAATATCCCAACCTAACCTGTTGTAACATAGCTTAAACGAACGTAGCCTAACTCAACAAGAGGTGCAGAGACTACTATTGCTGGCACCCGCAGAGTCTAG
>NW_017038310.1:0-219 GCF_001483705.2 Eufriesea mexicana | reverse complement strand
GTTATAACCGCACCAAACATAGCATGACCGAACGTGGCATAGCTCAGCCTAACGTGCCGAGACAACTATTACAGACATCCGCAGAGACAAGCAGAACGTACTAGGGCACAGTAGAGCGCAGCATCCCGCCGGACTTCAGTGAATAGTACAAAGGCAGTAGATGTACTCACCTAACATGACCCAACGTAACCTAACCGAATGCAGCATAACTACACGTTA
>NW_017038309.1:0-219 GCF_001483705.2 Eufriesea mexicana | reverse complement strand
CCTTCAATCCAATGGCAAGTACAGCCATCTACTTGCCGGAGAATAGGTCTTTTCAAAATCTGTTACATGATATTGCATGGCGAACAGATCACCTAACGCCTTCAATCCAGCGGCAAGTACAGTGATCTACTTGCCAGAGTAAAGGTCTATTCAGATTCTATAACCTGTTATAGCATGGTGAATGGATCACCTAACGCCTTCAATCCAATGGCAAGTACT
>NW_017038308.1:0-219 GCF_001483705.2 Eufriesea mexicana | reverse complement strand
TGTACCCTGATCGACTTATGGGTGGCGAGCAATAATGGTCGTGGCACGTTACGTTGTGTTATGATACGTTTCGTTGGGTTGGGTCAAGCTATGTTTGGTTAGGGTAGCCTTCTATTTGGCGCTATACACAGCTATTCGGTGGATATCTATGGGGTTCTGTGCCCTTCTACGCTCTGATTGTATCTTGGGAGGCCAGGAGCAGTGGTCGCGGCACGTTGT
>NW_017038307.1:0-219 GCF_001483705.2 Eufriesea mexicana | reverse complement strand
GTAAATGCCGTACTGTCAATTGTAGATATCACTAGCCACAACCACACTATACATGGTTTATTCAAGAACCACTTTCGGAATTAGGTTATCAGAGAACAAAGTAGTACATCGGGTAAGCTGTTGTGATGGTGGGTGCACTCAGTACTATGTTGCAACTTGCAAATAACTCGAGGGTCGGTGGATCTGCATTTTGTAATTCTAGAAATGTTATAGGAGATA
>NW_017038306.1:0-219 GCF_001483705.2 Eufriesea mexicana | reverse complement strand
TTTAGCTACGTTCGTTTGCGCTGCGTTTGGTTGTGTCGGGGTATGGTAGCTCCGCCTATTGGGTTGTGCACTTCGGGTCTATGGATTTCTGCGCTCTACTCACCGGTAATATGTTCAGCCTCACTCTGTGGAGGGCAGTAATATAGGTCGCGGCGTGTTAGGTTGAGTTGTGTAACGTTTGATTATGTTAGATTATGTCTGGTTATGTCAGGATATCTT
>NW_017038305.1:0-219 GCF_001483705.2 Eufriesea mexicana | reverse complement strand
CATTCAACGATTCATACATCCATCCATACATCCACCTTGCCATACATCCAACGAACCATACATTCATCCATCCATACAAGCACCCATCCATACATTCATTGATCCATACATCTTTCCACCCATAAACGCGTCCATCCATCCATACATCCATACATACATCTATACATGCATCCATACGTTCTTCCATACATACATACATCCATACATATATCCATACAT
>NW_017038304.1:0-219 GCF_001483705.2 Eufriesea mexicana | reverse complement strand
TACAAACAACCATACATACAACCATGCATACATCCATACATTCATCCATACAAACGTCCATTCTTACATCCGTTCTTCCGCCCATCCTCCCATCCATTCATCCACCCACACGTCCATACATCCATGCATACGTACAACCATACATTAGTACATCCATACATCCACACGCACAATCATTCATAAATACATAACTCAAATACATCCATACATTAAAATATA
>NW_017038303.1:0-219 GCF_001483705.2 Eufriesea mexicana | reverse complement strand
GTATGGATGGGTGGATTTATGGATGGGTGTATGGGTGGATGTATGTTTGGATGTATGCATGGAAGTATGTATGGATGCATTTACGGATGTATCTATGGACGTATGTATGGATGAGTGTATGGGCGTATGCATGGATGTATGGACGTATGTGTGGAAGTACGTATGGATGGATGAGTGCATGGATGGATGGATTTGTGGACGTATGGATGTGTGGATGGA
>NW_017038302.1:0-219 GCF_001483705.2 Eufriesea mexicana | reverse complement strand
TAAGTAAGGAGGGAAAACCCTTCTGGCCTGCTATAGCCGTTGCAATGCTGCAGAATCGGGCTGCAAAGTTCAATTTGATTGACATTTTCGACTAATATCGTGGTGAGCTAGCTTCCTTGCATATGTATGAAGGAAAGATCCGTTTGGTGTGCTATTGCCATAGCAATGCAATAGAATCTTCCTGGAGAATTCAATTTTATTGACATTTTGGACTAATAT
>NW_017038301.1:0-219 GCF_001483705.2 Eufriesea mexicana | reverse complement strand
CATCCAGCAGAATAAACTGGAGCACAGTAGACAGCAGAAAGACCTCAAATATCATTGTATAGCACAATCGTCAATGATTTCCTAACCTAACCTGATCTAACCTAACCTAAACGAACGTAGAATAACTAAACTTAACGAGCCGAGACCTCCATTGAATGCCTCCCCAGCGCAAAGCATAGCATATTAGAGCAAAGTAGAGCGCAGAAATCCACCGAGTAG
>NW_017038300.1:0-219 GCF_001483705.2 Eufriesea mexicana | reverse complement strand
AATGCGCGGAGTGACAGTGAATAGCACAGAGGTCAATGCTACACTCTCCAAACCTGACCAAACATAACATAGCCAAACGTAACGAAGCTCTGACAGCGGTGTCACGACCACTATTGCTGTCCTCACGAGAGCTAAGCAGGTTATAGCAGAGCAACCCAGGGCGCTGAAGTCGACAGGATAGCAATGTATGGCACAAAGGTCAAAGCTACCCCGTTCACA
>NW_017038299.1:0-219 GCF_001483705.2 Eufriesea mexicana | reverse complement strand
TAAGACTGATTTCGCGAAATTTAATAATAAAATGCAAAGATATTTGTTTTAATTATCTTGACTTGAAAGATCGATATCACGTTAAATTGTAAAATCAGTTCTACGTTAATCGGTAGCTCGATGAGTTATTTCTTTAAGTTCTAGTAAAAGTATGTACAATGTGACTCACCGGCACGAAGTGTAACTTCCCTAGAAAGCACTGCTCCCACTGAACTGGTC
>NW_017038298.1:0-219 GCF_001483705.2 Eufriesea mexicana | reverse complement strand
TCAGAAAGTGTATAATGTTCGCAGTCATTCATGCTACCCAAAAATTGCACTATTATTAACTATGCTATCCCCTTGCTCTACGATTTAAATTTCGATGGCATTTGCCATAATCAACAACGGAATCTATCATACATCGAGTCATTTCGTACTAACGTGGCTAATAATATCACGCAACTGAAAATTGAGATGAAAATTCATCATGATTCCGATTCATATTGT
>NW_017038297.1:0-219 GCF_001483705.2 Eufriesea mexicana | reverse complement strand
TTCAGACTTACTCAGCATTCTTAACACGTTGAACACCACGTCGGTTTTACGTGCCGTTCCGTTCACGCCAGTCAGCCGTCATGTGGGCCCTTTCGGGCCGTATGGACCGGTGAGGCTTGAACGATCCCTAGGGACCGGCGTGACGTTTAACGTGTAAACATGAGTTAACATGTTAACGAGTTACATGATTGAAATCTGAAGGATTTATATATATATTTA
>NW_017038296.1:0-219 GCF_001483705.2 Eufriesea mexicana | reverse complement strand
GTCAGCATTCCTTTCTTTATCTCACAGATCGCAAACATCCAAATCTACGCCGTTAAAACGCAAATATAAAAGTTCACAAATTAATCACGCGAATTAAGCGATTCGTTCATTTTTATCCAAATGTACAGGAGAGTGCATCGGAAATGAGAAAAAATCCCAAACAAACGCCGGAAGCAGTGTTGTGTCCACACAAGTGTGCCTGCATCACGCAAAACAAAG
>NW_017038295.1:0-219 GCF_001483705.2 Eufriesea mexicana | reverse complement strand
CTTTCGATTATACGCCATCGGTGCACAAAGTAGGCCAACGGATACAATATAGTGATGATGGATGTACGCAGTATTGTATTGTTAACTGTTAATATCTCCAGGGATAGTGGATCTGCATTTCTTGTTCTAGAGTTGAAGTGGGACATGAATCATCGCTGAGCAGATTAATCCAATATCATCAGTGTTCTGCTGGAAGATGCACTATATGCCGTATTACCA
>NW_017038294.1:0-219 GCF_001483705.2 Eufriesea mexicana | reverse complement strand
CAGTAGAGCAATGTATACCGTAGATATCCTCAGAATAGCGGTGTAGAGCACAGAAGTTAAAGCGACCCTAACCTACCCTAACCTACCCTAACCAACAGTAACATTAACAAACGAAGCCTAACAAAACCTATCGTGCCCTGGCCAATATTCCTGGCCTCCCCAGAGTCGAGCAGTGTATAGTACAGCAGATTGGAGCGCAGAAGACCACCAGATAGCAAT
>NW_017038293.1:0-219 GCF_001483705.2 Eufriesea mexicana | reverse complement strand
TACATCCAACCATCCATACATCCATCGTACCATACATCCATCCATCCATACTATCACTCATCCATACATCAGGCGATCCATACATGTATCCATCCATACATCCATCCATACCTTCATACATCCACATATCCGTAAGTCCATACTTCCATACATCAGTACATCCATACATACATCCATACATCCATCCATCCATACATCCATCCACTCATACGTCCAGCC
>NW_017038292.1:0-219 GCF_001483705.2 Eufriesea mexicana | reverse complement strand
TCAATAAAATTGAATTTTCGAGCCAGATTCTATAGCATCGAAATGTCTATAGCACGCCAGTAGTATCTTTGCTCCTTGTATATGCAAGAAACATAGGTAACCACGAGAGTAGACAAAAGCGTCAATAAAATTGAATTTTCTCGCCAGTTTCTATACCACTGCAATGGCTATAGCACGCAAATAGGCTATTTCATCCATAATTATGCAAGAAAGTTAGCT
>NW_017038291.1:0-219 GCF_001483705.2 Eufriesea mexicana | reverse complement strand
AGTGGAGAATAGAACGCAGAGATCCATAGGATCGCAGTGTATATCTGAAAAGCCAAAGCTACCTAAGCCTAACCCATATCAGCAGAACATAGCCGAACATAGCATAACACAGCCTACCTTGCCGCGACCACTATTCCTCGCCTCCCCAGAACCGTGCAGTGTATAGTAGAGCAATGAAGAGCGAAGGAATCCGCCGAATAGCAGTGTCAAGCACAGAAG
>NW_017038290.1:0-219 GCF_001483705.2 Eufriesea mexicana | reverse complement strand
TTTCGCGGATATCTTACGTCTATGTTAACGTATCATGTTACCGAACTTGGAGGTAGTAGTTTTTGGAGTGTCATACAAGAGTGGGTATTACTAGCGAGAATGTAGGAACAAGTGGAATACCCCTTTTGCCCCGCGACCGAACGAGATGACTTCTTCTCAGCCACACATAGTACATACGCCGATGCGTAAAATCGCGAATCAGTTTTCGCTTTCTTACAT
>NW_017038289.1:0-219 GCF_001483705.2 Eufriesea mexicana | reverse complement strand
TTCGACTAATATCGTGGTGAGCAAACCCAATTGCCCAAATAATGAGGAAGGATTCTATTGGCAAGCTATAGCCACTGCAGTTGCATAGAATTTGCCTGAAAAATTCGATTCTATTATCATTTTCGACTAATATCGTGGTGAGCAACCACACATGCGTAAATAAGCATGAAATATACTACTGGCGTGCTATAGCCATTGCAATGCTGTAGAATCTTGCTG
>NW_017038288.1:0-219 GCF_001483705.2 Eufriesea mexicana | reverse complement strand
CATACGTAATTAGTATAGAATAGTCCGCTTAAATGGCCACTCTTTGGGACCCCGTGTGGCCATGTATGTGGAGAGAAGGTTTTCAAAAAATTGGTCACTGTTATCTTCCTGTAGTACCCTCTGGTGTGAATATGCCGACGATGAAAAAGGAAAACCGAGAGAGGTAGTGAGATATAACAAAATGTGGTATTTTGATAGTACTGAAGCAACTTTCTCTCT
>NW_017038287.1:0-219 GCF_001483705.2 Eufriesea mexicana | reverse complement strand
CTCAATGTAACTTACCGTGACCACAATTGCTCGCATCCCACATTCATGCATAGTATTGTAGAGGACAATAGGGCGCCGAATTCCACGGAATAACAGTGTCCAAAAGGAAAGCCATGGCTATCCAAACCTAAACCAAACGTACGTTACCTAACAAAACGTAGCATAACACAACCTAACGTGCGGAGACCGCTATTGCTGGCACCCCCAGAGACAAGCAGA
>NW_017038286.1:0-219 GCF_001483705.2 Eufriesea mexicana | reverse complement strand
GAGGTGGATTTCTGCGCTATACTGTGCTCTGCTAAATTCTGCTGGTGTCTGTGTTGGCCAGCAGTAGCGGTCGCATCATGATACTTTGGGTTAGACTCCGCTTGTGTGTTCTACGTTTGGCTAGTAAAGGATATGCTACTTCGACTCTTGTGCTACAAACTGCTATTCGCTGGATTCCTGCGCTCGAATGTGCTTTAATACGCTCTGCTTGGCCCTAGG
>NW_017038285.1:0-219 GCF_001483705.2 Eufriesea mexicana | reverse complement strand
ATTCTATTGACATTTACGACCAATACAGTGGTCAGCAAATTTTGCAGCGTATATAAGGAGGAAGAATTCTATTGGCAAGCTATAGCCGGTGCAATGCTATAGAATTTGACTGGAATATTCAATTTTATAGACATTTTCGACTAATACCGTGGTGAACAAATTTTGTTGCACAAATAAGGAGGGAAGATTCTATTGGCGTACTATAGCCGTTGCAATGTT
>NW_017038284.1:0-219 GCF_001483705.2 Eufriesea mexicana | reverse complement strand
CGTCAATTAAATTGTATTTTCCAGCCAGATTCTACAGCACTGCAATAGCTACAGCACGCCGGTGGAATCTTTCCTCCTTATATATCCAAGAAATCTATGTCATTACGTTATTAGTCGATTATGTCATTAAAATTGAATTTTCCAGACAGATACTATAGATTTGCAATGACTATAGCACGCCAGTAGAAGCTTTCCTTCTTATATATGCAAGAAAGTTAG
>NW_017038283.1:0-219 GCF_001483705.2 Eufriesea mexicana | reverse complement strand
ACTTTTCAGTCAGATTCCTTTATAATGCATTGGCTATAACAAACCAATGGGGTTCTTCCTCCTCATTTATGCGGAAAATCTTGCTCGCCGCAATATTGTTCGAAAATGTCAATAAATTTGAACTTTTCAGTCTGATTCCATTGCAATGCTATGGCAATAGCAAACCAATAGAATCCTTCGTCCATATTTACGCAGAAAGGTTTGCTCACCGCAGTATTA
>NW_017038282.1:0-219 GCF_001483705.2 Eufriesea mexicana | reverse complement strand
GTACTGTAGCCGATCTATTAGTTTATTCCCTGATGATTTAAATTCCGTTGCTGTTGCAGAAAAGGCAATGTATATGTGCGTTACGCCTAGAGACATATACAATTGGCATTACGGTGCTTGGCACATTCTCCTACAGAGTAGTCTAAACATTGCGTTGACATGTCCATTCCTGCACAGTACATTAAGAACTGACAGCACAGTTCTAAGTACGGCCATTCC
>NW_017038281.1:0-219 GCF_001483705.2 Eufriesea mexicana | reverse complement strand
TGTTACTCGTTCGGTTCAAGCGTCCTACGCTGCTCTCCTATGATCTGCTAGGATCCGGTGAGGAAAGCAGTAGTGGTCACGTTACCCCTGGCGTGGTTTCGTTACGTTTGGTCATGTTATGCTTGGTCTGGTTAGGAGAGTGTAGGTTTGACTTTCGTGCAATACACTGCAATTTGGTGTATTTCTCAGCGCTACTGTGCTCTGCTACGCTCTGCTTTG
>NW_017038280.1:0-219 GCF_001483705.2 Eufriesea mexicana | reverse complement strand
GCTCACCACGATATTAGTCGAAAATGTCAATGAAATTGAATTTTCGAAACAGATGCTACAGCACTGCAATGGCTATAGCACGCCAATAGATTCTTTTCTCATTATTTATACAAGAAAGCTAGCTCACCACGATATCAGTCGAAAATACCAATAAACTTGCATTTTCCATCCAGATTCTGTAGCACTGCACTGGCTATAGCTCGCCAGGAGAATCTTTCC
>NW_017038279.1:0-219 GCF_001483705.2 Eufriesea mexicana | reverse complement strand
TCTTTCATCCATACATTCACACATACATACATCTGTACATGCATACGTCCATAATTCCATACACCCATACATCCATCCATCCATACATCGATCCATCCATGCATCCATACATTCATACATGCATACATCCATGCATTCTTTCATCCATACATTCATACATACATACATATATACATGCATACGTCCATACTTCCATACATCCATACATACATCCATCCA
>NW_017038278.1:0-219 GCF_001483705.2 Eufriesea mexicana | reverse complement strand
ATGTCAATAAAATTGATCTTTACAGCCAGATTCTATAGCATTGCAATGGCAATAACAAGCCAGAAGGACCTTTCGCCCATATTTATGCAAGAAAGTTAGCTCACCACGATAATAGTCGAAACTGACAATAAAATTGAACTTTGCAGCCAGATTCCAGAGCATTGCAGTGACTATAGCACGCCAAGAGAATCTTTCCTCCATATTTATGCAAGAAAGTTA
>NW_017038277.1:0-219 GCF_001483705.2 Eufriesea mexicana | reverse complement strand
CATGTATAATGAGGAAGGGTCCTATTGGCTTGCAATAGCCATTGCACTGCAATGGTATCTGACTGGTAATGTCAATTGTATTGACATTTTCGACTAATATCGATCTGAGCAAACTTTTCTGCGTATACAAGTTGGAAAGATACTATTGGCTTGCAGTAGCCATTGCATTACAATGGAATCAGACCGAAAAGAGCAATTCTATTGACATTTCCGACCAAT
>NW_017038276.1:0-219 GCF_001483705.2 Eufriesea mexicana | reverse complement strand
TCTACTAATATTGTTGTGAGCTGTCTTTCGTGCATAAATAAGGAGGAAGGATTCTTTAGACGTCCTGTTGCCATTGCATTGCTATAGAATCAGGCTGGAAAATTCAATTTTATTTTCATTTTCGGCTAATATCGTTGTGAGCTTATCTTCTTGCAGAAATAAGGAGGAAAAAATCTATTGGCGTGCTATGGCCATTGCAATGCTATCGAATCTGCCTGG
>NW_017038275.1:0-219 GCF_001483705.2 Eufriesea mexicana | reverse complement strand
TCTGACTGACCTGACCTGACCATGCCTGGCCTGACATGACCTGACCTGGCCTGACCTGACCTGGCCTGACCTGACCTGACATGACCTGATCGAACATGACCTGACCTTGCCCGACCTGTCCTGACCTGAACTGACATGAACTGACATCATCTGCCCTGACCTGCCCTGACATGACCTGGGCTGACATGACCTGACCTGACCTGACCAGCCCCGACCTTG
>NW_017038274.1:0-219 GCF_001483705.2 Eufriesea mexicana | reverse complement strand
CAAACAGGCCTAACATGGCCCAACGTAAAATAACTCTGCATAGCGTGCCGCGGCCACTGGTTACGGCCTACCCAGAGCAAAGCAGATCTTGTTGGAACACGGTAGAGCGCAGAAATCCACCGAGCAGCAGTTCATAGCACGAAAGGCAAAGAAATTCTGACCGAGCCTTCCGAACCTAGCCTAGCGAGACGTATCATTACTAAACCTAAGGTGACAGGA
>NW_017038273.1:0-219 GCF_001483705.2 Eufriesea mexicana | reverse complement strand
TCATGATAGGTTTAGTTCAGCTACGTTTGGTTACGTTATGTTTGGCTAGGTTGGTGTAGGCTATTACGACTTTTGCTCTGTAGACTGGTATTCGGTGGATCGCTGCCTTCCACTGCCCTCCAGTATGTTTTGCTTGGCTGTGGGAGTCCAGCAATAATGGCCTCTTCACTATATGCTCAGATACACTACATACGGATAGGTTATGTTATGCCAGGTTGG
>NW_017038272.1:0-219 GCF_001483705.2 Eufriesea mexicana | reverse complement strand
ACGTGTGGGTGGTTAAAGTGAGCCTTCAAGGTATCGTGTTTTTTTTGTTCCGTTCGAGAGGCAAGGTATCGGACTCAGTCACATTGCGAAAACTCGGATTTTTGTGAGGTGGCCGAATCGAACGCGGCTTGCACCGTTGTGATGGGCGCATGCTGCTGTGTTCTGTGTGTGAATCGCGTGGGCGTATCACAAGTGGTTCGCCCTCTACAGGGTCACAAA
>NW_017038271.1:0-219 GCF_001483705.2 Eufriesea mexicana | reverse complement strand
AAAATTCTAGACTTAGAATACATCATTAAATACACAAATGTCACTTACCTATAGTGAGTCTATCTTTACTTAATACCCATCGCGATTACCTGTACTTTCAACAATTTTTGGTGAACCTTCGTCAGTTCCCTGACCTAGTCCAAATTTCTTTACGCTTATAACAGAGATTCACTCAGGAAATTGGAGACATCCTCCCGCAGCTGCATCGTCAGGAGTGTG
>NW_017038270.1:0-219 GCF_001483705.2 Eufriesea mexicana | reverse complement strand
CTGGCCATCCCAGTGACAACCTGTGTTCACTAGAACGCTGCAGAGCGTCCAAACCAACCGAATTGCAGTGTATAGCACAATAGCCAATGCTACCACCCCCTATCCTAGCCAGAGATTGTCCTTGCCTTGAACATCAGCGTATCCCAGGAGTGTCATATCTATCCATACCTGTCACGAACAAGCCTACAGATGCCAAGCGTAGCATATATCAACATATGC
>NW_017038269.1:0-219 GCF_001483705.2 Eufriesea mexicana | reverse complement strand
ACCCCCATCGCGTGTCTTCGTATCGAGCTCCCCAAAACGAGCTCCAATTTCTCTCTACCACTGTCTCTGCTTTTTATTTTTCATTCTTCATTTCGATTCCCGAATAATGGCTCCTCTTTCCGCTATCTTCGACAAAAAGAAGACTGGGAAAGAAGGAACTATCCAGAGTTGCACGCAACATCGGCTTTTAACGGCACGAGTTAGAAAGCAAAACAATGC
>NW_017038268.1:0-219 GCF_001483705.2 Eufriesea mexicana | reverse complement strand
CTGGCGTCCCCATAGACGAGCAGAGTACAGAGGAGCAACGTAGAGCACAGAAATCCTCTGGATATCTGTGTATATCACAAAAATCAATGCAGAATGTCGTTGACTTTTGCGATGTTAACAGCAGTTCTGGTGGTTTCTGAGCTCTACCGTGCCCTGGTATACTCTGCTTGGCAATAGGGAGGCCGGTAATAGTGTTCTATGCACGTTAGGTTGCGTTGG
>NW_017038267.1:0-219 GCF_001483705.2 Eufriesea mexicana | reverse complement strand
GCAATGGCTATAGCAGGCCAAAATGATTTTCTCCCCTTGCTTATGCAAGGAAGTCAGCTTACCGCGGTATTGGTCGAAAATGACAATAAAATTGAATTTTCCGGCCAGATTCTATAGCATTGCAATGGTTATAGTTTGCCAATACCATCTTTCCTACATGTTTGTGCAAGAAAGTTAGCTCACCACGATATTAGTCGAAAATGTCAATAAAATTGAACT
>NW_017038266.1:0-219 GCF_001483705.2 Eufriesea mexicana | reverse complement strand
GCTGTAGCACGCCAAAAGGGTCTTTCCTCCATACTTATGCAAGGAAGATAGCACACCACGATACAAGACGAAAATGTTAATAAAATTGGACTTTCCATCCCGATTCTGCAGCATTGCAATGGCTACAGAAGGCCAAAAGTATGTTTCCTCCTTACTTATGCAAGGAAGTTGGCTCACCACGATATTAGACGAAAATATCAATAAAATTGAGCTTTCCAG
>NW_017038265.1:0-219 GCF_001483705.2 Eufriesea mexicana | reverse complement strand
TTAGCTCACCCCGATATTAGACGAAAATGTCAATAAAATTGAACTTTCCAGTCACATTCTAAATTATTGCAATGGCTACATCTCGCCAATAGAATCTTTCCTCCTTGTTTATGCATGAAAGTTGGCTCACCACAATATTAGTCTAAAATGTCAATCAAATTGAACTTTCCAGTCACATTCCAAAGCATTGCAATGGATACAGCACGCCAATAGAATCTT
>NW_017038264.1:0-219 GCF_001483705.2 Eufriesea mexicana | reverse complement strand
GATAGCTCACCACGATATCATTCGAAAATGTCAATAAAATTGGATTTTCCAGCCACTTTCTATGGCACTGCAACGGGTATTTCGCGCAAATAGGATCTTTCCTCCATATTTATGCAAGGAGGTTAGCTCACCGCGATATTAGCCGAAAATGTCAGCAAAATTAAATTTTCCCGTCGGATTCTGTAGCATTGCAATGGAAATAGCACGACAATAGCATCT
>NW_017038263.1:0-219 GCF_001483705.2 Eufriesea mexicana | reverse complement strand
CTTCCGTAAGGACAGCTTTGACTTTTATGCTATACACTGCTATTTGGTGGATATCTGCGCTCTAATGTGCTCTAATACTCTTTGCTTGTTTACGCGGGGGTCATTAATGAAGATCGCTGTACGTTGTGTTGAGTTGGACTACGTTTGGTTAGGCTGGTTTATGTGACTTTAGGTCTGGATGTCTTAGTCTATTGCGCTATACACGGCAATGCGGTCGAT
>NW_017038262.1:0-219 GCF_001483705.2 Eufriesea mexicana | reverse complement strand
GTCCTCCGGCGACGGGGTCCGTGGGATCCATGGCGGCGTTGTTCGGCCTGTGGTCCTCCTTCCGTCCGACGTAGTCCGCGCAGGAGGTATCATCATGGCCCGGACGCCTATCGGGCTACCAACGGGGGGTCTTCCTCTGCATCCTTCGCTGAGCAACGGGACGATGTTCCTATTCCTCGGGGTGGGACTCCTCGACAGTGACTTCATCGGTGACGCCGC
>NW_017038261.1:0-219 GCF_001483705.2 Eufriesea mexicana | reverse complement strand
GTTTACACTGCTATTCGGTTGATTTCTGCGCTCTACGTTGCTCTGATATGCTCTGCTTGGCTCGGGGGGGGGGCAGCAGTAGTGGTATAGGGCCGTTAGTTTTATTGGGGTTACGTTTGCTTATACTATGTTTGGTTAGGTTAGGCTAGGACAGACTTGACCTCAGTACCGTACACTGCTGTTAAGTGGATTTCTGCGCTCTGCTGTGACCTAGTATAT
>NW_017038260.1:0-219 GCF_001483705.2 Eufriesea mexicana | reverse complement strand
CGCGTCGAGACCGCAATTGCTCGCCTCTCCAGAGCCGAGTAGTACATATTAGATCACAGTAGATGGCATAAAACCAGCGAATTGCAGTGCAGAGTACAAAAGACATGGCTATCCTCTTCTGAACCATTCAATCGTCACATAGCCGAACGTAACACATATAAACCCGACGTGCCGAGAACTCAGTTGCTGACCGCCCCAGGACCAACCAGAAATAGTAGA
>NW_017038259.1:0-219 GCF_001483705.2 Eufriesea mexicana | reverse complement strand
TGCTGGCCTCCGCAGAGCGCAGGAGAGCAGAGTAGAGCGCAGTAGAGCGCACAAATCCACCGGTTAGCTGTGTATAGCACAAAAGTCAATGCGATCCTATCCTAACCTATCAGAACTGTACATAGCCAAACGTAACCTATCCCAACTTATCGCGATACCACCACGATTGCTGGCTTCCCCAGAGTCTAGCAGGTTATAGTGGATCTGAGTAGAGCGCGG
>NW_017038258.1:0-219 GCF_001483705.2 Eufriesea mexicana | reverse complement strand
TTCTTGCATAAATAAGGATGAAATATTGTACTGGCCTGCTACAGTCATTGCAGTGCTATAATACCTGGCTGGAAAATTCAATTTTATTGACGTTTCCGACTACTACCGTGGTGACCTATCTTTCTTGCATATATAAGGGGGAAAGATCCTCCCGGCGTGCTATATCCATTGCGAAGCTATAGAATCTGGCTGGAAAATTCAATTTTATTTACATTTTCG
>NW_017038257.1:0-219 GCF_001483705.2 Eufriesea mexicana | reverse complement strand
GAACGTATCTCAGTGTACATCATAAAAGTCAAAGATATCCTAATAGAAACCGAGAAAACCTAACCTAACCAAACAAACATAACCTGACCAAGCGTATACTAACACTGCTTAACGCTTCGCGGCGACTATTTCTGGTCCCCAGAGCGAGACAGAGCTTATTAGATCGCAGTAGAGCGAGGAAAACCACCGAATAGCAGTGTATAGCACAAAAGTCAATGC
>NW_017038256.1:0-219 GCF_001483705.2 Eufriesea mexicana | reverse complement strand
GCAATGCAGAGCCCAGAAATCGACCGAACAACAGTGTATAGCACAAAGGTCACGGCCACGCTAACCAAACTTAACACAACCCAGCCTAACCAAGCGTAACATAACTAAGCCTTTCGTGCCAGGACCAGAGTTTCCGGCCTCCCCAGAACTAGGCAGATCAAATTAGAGTACATTAGAGCGCAGAAAACCGCTGCACACCTGCGTATAGCACAAAAGTCG
>NW_017038255.1:0-219 GCF_001483705.2 Eufriesea mexicana | reverse complement strand
TGGATGGATGGATGGACTGTTGGGTTGATGTATGGATGGATGGATGGACTGTTGGGTTGATGTATGGATTGACGAATGTATGGATCGATCGATGAATGAATGGGTGTATGTGTGGATGGATGGATGTATGGAATGATGGTTGTAGGGATGGACGGGTGGATGGACGGATGGCTGTGTCGATAGATGGAGGTATGGATGGACAGAGGTGTGGATGGACTG
>NW_017038254.1:0-219 GCF_001483705.2 Eufriesea mexicana | reverse complement strand
AGGCTGAGTTAGGCTGCGTTCGGTTATATTAGGGCTGGAGATCTTTGACTTTTTGCTATACTCTGCTATTCGGTGCATTTCTACCCTCCTCATTGCTCTACTGTACGCTGCTCGACTCGGGGGAAGCCAGCAGTTTCGGTCTCAGCACGTTATATTAAGTTAGGCTACGTTCGGTTAGGTTATATTCGTTTGGGTTAGGTTCGGCTCGCCCTGACCTTA
>NW_017038253.1:0-219 GCF_001483705.2 Eufriesea mexicana | reverse complement strand
TAGAGCTCTGCAGGGCGCAGGAATCCACCTAATAGCAGACCATTAGACTAAGACCAAAGCTATCCTCTAGTAACCTAAACAATCGTAACATAGCCATACGTATCCCAGCTTACACTAACATGCCGCGAACACTACTTCTGGTCTCCCCAGAGTCAGGCGGATCACACTGGTGGAGAGTGGATGGCAGACATCCATATAATCGCAGTGTATATCAGAAAA
>NW_017038252.1:0-219 GCF_001483705.2 Eufriesea mexicana | reverse complement strand
GCACAACACTGATATTCTATAGACTTCTGCACTCTACTGTGCTCTATCATACACTGCCTGTCAATGTGGAACGCGGCAATAGTGTTCGCGGCACGTTAGGTTTAGTTAGACTGAGTTTGCTTAGGTCAGTTCAGGTGTGGCTAGGTCAGGAAATCTTTGATTTCTGTGCCGTACATTGCTAACCGTTGGCCTTCTGCGCTCTACGGCTCTATACTATAC
>NW_017038251.1:0-219 GCF_001483705.2 Eufriesea mexicana | reverse complement strand
GACAGCAGCGTATAGCGCAAAAGTCGGTGCTATCCTCTCCTAACCTATCCAAACATAACATAAATGAACGTAGCCTAACGTAACCTTATGTGGCGAGACCACTATTACTGTCCCCCCAGAGCCGAGTAGAAGATAGTATAAAAACGTAGAGCGTATAAATCCTCCGAATACCAGTGTATGGCACAAAAGTGAACTTTATCGTAACCTAACCTGCCGAAA
>NW_017038250.1:0-219 GCF_001483705.2 Eufriesea mexicana | reverse complement strand
GTTTGGTATGGAGTGCTTCGACTTTTCTGCTATACACAGCCATTCTATGGATTCCTGCGCACTGCTCTCCTCTAATATGCTCTGCTTGACTATATGGAGGCCAGTAATACTGGTCGCGGCACCATAGGTTGAGTCAGATTGCATATGGCTACGTTGGGGTAGGTTGGGCTGGCTTACGAAAGCTCTGACTTTTGAGTACAACACTTGTATTCTATGGAC
>NW_017038249.1:0-219 GCF_001483705.2 Eufriesea mexicana | reverse complement strand
GACTCTTACTGGCCTCCCCAGGGACGAGCAGAATACTATACAGCAGAATGGACCGCAGCAATCTGCTGTATTCGAGTGTAAAGTTGAAAAGTAGAGGATATCCCAACCTAACGAAGCCTAGCCTAACCCAACCAAACGTAACCAATCTGAATCTATCGTGCCTATCGCACTATTGCTGGCCTCTCCATTGCCAAGCAGGGCATATTAGAGGAGAGTAGA
>NW_017038248.1:0-219 GCF_001483705.2 Eufriesea mexicana | reverse complement strand
CCGATATTTGTATTAATATCGTCTCTTATTCGATTTTGATCATAATTGTGTATGCTCTTTTAATTTCATTATACCTATTTGACACTTTGCGCTCGAAAGGCGCACTTCAATCGAAATTTAATAAAATTTTGAAGCCCGATATTCATAAATATGCCAAATTCCAAATAATGTAACGGTGTGCGTGGTATTGAAATCGAGTGACTGTACGTGCTAATTACC
>NW_017038247.1:0-219 GCF_001483705.2 Eufriesea mexicana | reverse complement strand
TGTCTATATAATGGCAGCGTACAGCAGAAAGGTCAAAGATATCCAAACATAGCACATGCTAACATAACCTAGTCGAACGTAACAAAACTCAACCTAACGTGCCGCCACCAGTATTGCTGGCCAACCCCAGAGCCTAGCGGAAAATATTAGAGGAGAGTAGTGCGCAGAAATCCATAGAACCGCTGCGTACAGCAAAAAAAGTCAAAGATATCCAAACAT
>NW_017038246.1:0-219 GCF_001483705.2 Eufriesea mexicana | reverse complement strand
GTAACCTGATATCACCCTACCAAACATAATCAAACGTAGAATAGCTAATCGTAACGAGACAAGGCATCCATTGATGGCCTTTCCAGAGCCCAACAGAACATATTAGAGCACAGTCGATCACAGAAATCCACCGCACAGCCGCGCATAACACAAATGTCAATGCCATCCTATAGAAACGTAACCTAACCTATACCTAGCCAAACGAAATAAAACTCAAAT
>NW_017038245.1:0-219 GCF_001483705.2 Eufriesea mexicana | reverse complement strand
TGGCGCTGTGGATGCAAGCAATGACGGTCTCTGTACGTTTGGGTGAGTTAGGCTTCCTTCGGCAAAGTTAGGTTAGGTCAGGTCAGGTTAGGATATCTTTGATTTTCGCGCCTTAAAATGGACCTATGCGCTCTGAACTCCCTTAATACGTCCTGTTCGGCGATTGGGAGTCAAGCAATGTTTGGCTAGGCGCGGTACGTTGGGATGTGTCACGTTTGG
>NW_017038244.1:0-219 GCF_001483705.2 Eufriesea mexicana | reverse complement strand
TTATTTGGTATACGTTTGGTTAGGTTAGAATAGGTCAGGTTGGGCTAGGATATCCCTGACTTTCGATCTGTACAGGGTTATTTGGAGGCCTCCTGCGCTACACCGTGCTCTAGTATTTTCTGCTTATCTTTGGGGAGGCCAGCGTTCTTGGTCTATGCACGGCGGCTTATGTCATGCTTCGTTCGTTTATATTGCGTTCGAATATGTTAGGAGAGGTTA
>NW_017038243.1:0-219 GCF_001483705.2 Eufriesea mexicana | reverse complement strand
AAATAGGTTAAGATGGGTTACGTTACGCTTGGTCAGGATCGGAGAGGATAACTAAGACTTCTGTGCTACACACTGCAATTCTATGGACTACCATGCTGTACTGCGCTCCTTCATATTCTGCTTGCCTCTGGGGAAGCCAGCGACAGAGGTCACGGTGCGTAACGTTAAGTCGTTCTACGTTTGATTAGGTTCGGTTAGGTCTGGTTTGGACAGGATGGC
>NW_017038242.1:0-219 GCF_001483705.2 Eufriesea mexicana | reverse complement strand
AACGCACCGCTTAAAGGAGAGTAAAGCGCAGGAGTCCAAGGAATGGCAATGTATAGCAGAAAAGTCAAAGCTACCGTAACCTAACCCAGACGAACCTAACTTAACCATACATAACCTTACACAAACTAACGTGCCGGGACCACTACTGCTGGCAGTCGCAGAGCCAAGCATAATATGCTAGAGAGCAATAGAGTGTTGGAATCGACCGCATAGTAGCGC
>NW_017038241.1:0-219 GCF_001483705.2 Eufriesea mexicana | reverse complement strand
ATGTGAGTGTATCTTCGGCCTATGCGCCACTCACTGCAATGCGGAGGATTTCTGCGGGCTACTGCGCTCTGGTACACTGTGCATGTCCCTGTGGTGATCAGCAATGGTTGTACCGGAATGTTAGGGTGAGTTAGGTTACGTGTGGGTATGTTACGGTTGGCTAGGATAGATGGTGCACTATGACTCTTGTGCTTTACACTGCTATCAGGTGGAATTCTG
>NW_017038240.1:0-219 GCF_001483705.2 Eufriesea mexicana | reverse complement strand
ATACCTTCTCTGCCTACGAAATTCCCATTTAACGTTGGTATAATTGGTAAATTAATTACGGTAAATTATAAATTAACCATAAATTAAGAATAATCTATATTCGTGATATATGATAATTATGGAAGTGGACTAAGTGAAAAATCTGGAAGCAAACTGAATCTTAATATTTTTCTATCATATCCATTCATTTTGCAACAACGTAAAATCGTTAGATCGATT
>NW_017038239.1:0-219 GCF_001483705.2 Eufriesea mexicana | reverse complement strand
GCCGAAAATGTCAATAAAATTGAAGTTTCCAACCACACTCTATATCATTGCAATATCTACAGCTCGCCAATAGAATCTACCCTGCTTATTTAGGCAGGAATGGTAGCTCACCACGATAATAGTCGAAACTGTGAATAATATTGAATTTTCCAGGAGGATTCTATTGCAATGCAAAGCCTATAGCACGCCAATACAATCTTTCCTCCTTATTTTTGCGAG
>NW_017038238.1:0-219 GCF_001483705.2 Eufriesea mexicana | reverse complement strand
CGTATAACTACTCACTCCAACGTGCCGAAACCACCATTGCTGTCCACCGCAGAGCCAAGCAGGTCATCCTAGAGAAATGTACAGCGTAGATATCCACCGAATAGCAGCATATAGCGCAAACGTCGAAGCCTTCCTAACCAAACTTAGCCTACCCTTACCAAACCAAATGTAACATAACACAAACAACCCTGCCGCGACCACTACTGCTGGCCTCCCTGG
>NW_017038237.1:0-219 GCF_001483705.2 Eufriesea mexicana | reverse complement strand
CCCCCCCCCCCCTTCAATGCCAAGTAGAATGTATTAGAGCACGGTAGGTCACAGGAATCCACCACATATTAGAGCATAGTTCGAAAGTCTACGCTGCGCCAACCAAACTTAACCCAACCTAACCAAGCCTAACGTGACCTGACTCAAACTAACGTGCCACGACCGCCCTGCTTGTCTCCACAGGGACGAACGGAGTATAGAAGGGCAACGTAGAGCGCG
>NW_017038236.1:0-219 GCF_001483705.2 Eufriesea mexicana | reverse complement strand
CATTCAAAATCTATAATCTGTTATTGCTTGGTGAATAGATCCCCTAACGCCTTCAATCCAATGTCAAGTACAGCCATCTACTTGCCAGTGAATAGGTATATTGAAAATCTATAATCTCTTATAGCCTGGTGAATGCATCGCCTAACGCCATCAATTCAATGGCAAGTACAGCCACCTAGTTTCCAGAGGATTGGTCTTGTCAGAACCAATATCCTGTAA
>NW_017038235.1:0-219 GCF_001483705.2 Eufriesea mexicana | reverse complement strand
TAAAATTGACAGTGCGGAACTTAGTACATCCAAAAGGAGAGCATGGTTGATGTTGTACTAATATGTTCAATGACGATATAGTTCTTTAGCAATTCCAGAATGGTGAACAGATACATCGCGCATAGGCAGTGATATTGACAGTAGACGATACAGTATTGTGGATATCCAATTACACAGTACCATAGGCACTGCATAAGCCAGTTCGCTGATCTTCGAAGC
>NW_017038234.1:0-219 GCF_001483705.2 Eufriesea mexicana | reverse complement strand
CTTCTTCAGGGTCACCGCCGCCGCCAGCGTGTAGTAGACCGTAGATACGGGCCTCCCCCCCCGCTTGCAGTTCGAGCGGCGGAACACGCGCCAGGACCATCGCCGCCTCGTGGGACATCGTGCGATTACCCCGCACGACCCTGATCGCCATCCTGCGAGCGACTCGCCGGAGAATCGCCAGACTGCACGGACTAGCGACCAGGTCGTTCGCCCAGATCG
>NW_017038233.1:0-219 GCF_001483705.2 Eufriesea mexicana | reverse complement strand
GTTGCTCCCCAATACTCTACTCGAATCTGCGGAGGCCTGCAATGGCGGTCGTGGCACAATAGCCTGTGTTAGTTAACGCTTGAATAGGTTAGGTTAGGCGAGGTTTGCTTAGGAGGTTTTTGACTTTTGAGCCATACGCTGCTACTCGGTGAATCACTGCGCCCTACTGTGCCCCAATTCACTCTGCTTGGCTCAGGGGAGGACAGCAACTGTGGACTA
>NW_017038232.1:0-219 GCF_001483705.2 Eufriesea mexicana | reverse complement strand
ATTCGTGCGCTCTAAATTTCCCTCTTACTGTAATGCGGTGTACTACTGCGCTCTTGTCTGCTCGTGTATATTCTGCTTGGCCCAGAGGAGGCAAGCAATAGTGATCACTGCTCGTTAGGTTGAGCTAAACTTCCTTCTGTTATGTTACGTTTGGCAATGTTGGGATAGGGTATCTTCGATTATTGTGCTATACACTGCGATTCAACGGGCTTCTGCCTT
>NW_017038231.1:0-219 GCF_001483705.2 Eufriesea mexicana | reverse complement strand
GAACGTGCCGAGACCACTATTGCTGGCCTCCCCAGAGTCTGGCAGAGTATAGTAGACCACAGTGGAGCACAGAAGTCCAGTGAATAACAGTCCATGCCAAGAAAGTCAATGATATCCAAACCTAACTCGAACAAACGTAACCTAACCAAACGTAAAATAACGAAACCTAACGTGCGAAGCCCACTCCTGACTTCCTCCCCAGAACAAAGCAGAGCATAT
>NW_017038230.1:0-219 GCF_001483705.2 Eufriesea mexicana | reverse complement strand
GACATATTCTCTGGCAAGAAAATGTCTGTACTTGCCATTGGATTGAAGGCGTTAGGCGATCTAGTCACCAAGCCATAACAGATTTTAGATTTTGAATAGACCTACTCTCTGGCAAGTAGCTGGCTATACTTGCCATTGGAATGAAGGCGTCAGGCAATCTATTCACCATGCTATAACAGATTATAGATTTTGTATAGACATATTCTCTGGCAAGTAGAT
>NW_017038229.1:0-219 GCF_001483705.2 Eufriesea mexicana | reverse complement strand
TACTCATAACCTATCCTAACCATACGTTGCGTAGCTCAGACCAACCTGCAGATACCACTGCTGCTGGCCATCCCAGGGCCAAGCAGTATGTAGTAGAGCACTGTGGGGTGCAGAAATCCACCGAACAGCTGTGTATGGCACGTAAGTCAGAGTTACCCTGACCGAGCTAAGCCTAACCTACCCTAACCAAGCGTCACCCAGATCGACTTTATGTGCCGA
>NW_017038228.1:0-219 GCF_001483705.2 Eufriesea mexicana | reverse complement strand
CACCTTTACAACGTATTTCATGGCATGAAAAACCGCGAGGAAGGAATAATTTAATAATTTTACCTAGTCTAGTTAAATATGAAAAACGAAACGTAATAATGCTAGTTTAAGTCACAGTAAACCATTCTTGTTTTCTTCTGACACTTGTCAGTACCCAGAATTCTGCAAAATCTTATACGGTTGACAAGGAAAGAGAATCGGTGCAACAAAGAGAAAGGA
>NW_017038227.1:0-219 GCF_001483705.2 Eufriesea mexicana | reverse complement strand
GACAGTGCTCTCGCCACGTTACGTTGAATTATGTTACGTTTGGTTATGTCACGTTGGCTTAGGATAGGATAGTGTTACTTTGGCAATTGTGCAGTACGTAGCTAATCTATGGATTTCTGCACTCTATTCTTCTAGTATCTTCTGGGGAAGGCAGCTATAGAAGTCTCGTCACATTAGGTTGAGTTAGGTTACGTCTGGTTACGTTACGTTTGGTATGGT
>NW_017038226.1:0-219 GCF_001483705.2 Eufriesea mexicana | reverse complement strand
TGCTGTTCCTTTGCAATGTGGTGTATTTCTGCGCCCTACTGTGCTCCAGAATATCCTGCTCGTGTATGCGGAGCCCGGCAATAGTGGTTTCGTCATGATAGGTTGAGTTACGTCACGTATGGATAGTTTAGGATAGGCTATTTTAACTTTTGTGCTATACAGTGCTATTCGAGGTATTTCTGAACTCTACTGTGCATTAGTATGCTCTGCTTTTCTCTG
>NW_017038225.1:0-219 GCF_001483705.2 Eufriesea mexicana | reverse complement strand
AAGTACAGCCATCTACTTGCCAGAGAATAGGTCTTTTCAAAATCTGTAACATGATATAGCATGTCGAACAGATCGCCTACCGCCTTCATTCCAACGGCAAGTACAGTGATCTACTTTCCAGAGTATAGGTCTATTCAAAATCTATAACATTTTATGGCATGGTGAATAGATGGCCTAACGCCTTCAATCCAATGGCAAGCACAGCCATCTACTTGCCAG
>NW_017038224.1:0-219 GCF_001483705.2 Eufriesea mexicana | reverse complement strand
TCTCAACGGTGAATCGCCCGAAATCCGGAATAACCAAATCTAACCAAGCGTAAACTAACCCAACCTAACGTGCCCTGAAGGCTACTGTTGCTCTCCCCGTTGCCAGGTAGAAAATAAAAGCGCACCCTAGAGCGCTGAAAGCCACTAATTAACAGTGTGCAGCACAGAATTCGCAGATATCCTATCCTAACCTGACCTACCCTAACCTAGCAAAACGTG
>NW_017038223.1:0-219 GCF_001483705.2 Eufriesea mexicana | reverse complement strand
ATGTTACGTTTGGTTAGGTTAGGTTATGCCAAGATCGGTCAGGTTATCTTTTACTTTCATGCTGTATACCACTATTCGGATGATTTCTGCACTCGACTGCGCTGTACTATATTCTGCTTGGCTCCTGGGAGGCCAGCAATAGTGGTCTCGTCAAGTTAGGTTGAATTAGGCTACGTTTGCATATGACAAATTTGGTAATATTAGGAGAGATCACCTTGG
>NW_017038222.1:0-219 GCF_001483705.2 Eufriesea mexicana | reverse complement strand
AAAGGCCAGCAATAGTGGTCTAGGCACGATAGGTTGGGTTATGTTACGTTTGGTTACGTTACGTTTGGTTACGTTGGAATAGTCACGCTATCACTTTCGCGCTATACACTGCTATTCGGCGGATTTTTGCACTATACTCTGCTGCAGTTTATCCTAGTTGGCTCGGTGGATGTCAGCAATAGCGGTCTTGGTATGATAGGATGGGTTAGGCTGTGGTTG
>NW_017038221.1:0-219 GCF_001483705.2 Eufriesea mexicana | reverse complement strand
TTGCATTTTCCACGACGATTCTATAGCATTGCAATGTCTATAGCACGCCAGTAGAATCTCTCCCCCTTATTTATCCAAGAAAGTTACCTCACCACGATAATAGTCGAAACTATCCTTAATATTTTATTTTCCAGCAAGATTCTATAGCATTGCAATACCTATAGCACGCCAATACAATCTCTCCTGCTTATTTATGCGAGAAAGTGAACTCACCACGAT
>NW_017038220.1:0-219 GCF_001483705.2 Eufriesea mexicana | reverse complement strand
CTGAACTGACCTGACATGACATAACATAACCTTACCTAACTTAACCTAACCAAACCTAACATAGCCCAACCAATCCCAACCTAACCTAACCTAACCCAACCCAACCAATCCTAACCTATTGTGATCAAACCTAACATCAACTCACCTAACTTAACTTAACCTGTTGTAATCTACCCCAACCTAACCTAACATAACATAACCTAACCTGACCTGACCTGA
>NW_017038219.1:0-219 GCF_001483705.2 Eufriesea mexicana | reverse complement strand
ATCCCATATTAAAGCACAACTATAAAATTTGACAACCTGGAAACAAACTTTAATCACGGTTAATCTAATCAAGAAATACTCCATAATAAATTTGTGAGAATTCAAAATTATTCGCGAAGCTACAGTAAGGATTATAATCGTATGTAATTAAAATCCAATCAACGATCGATTACCGAAGTAAAATTCGCAAATAAATAAACGAAAAATCGAAAATTTCTC
>NW_017038218.1:0-219 GCF_001483705.2 Eufriesea mexicana | reverse complement strand
TTCTTACATACATCCATCCATACATCCATACGTTTATCCAAACAAACATCCATACATACATCCATTCTTCCGTCCATCCACACATCCATTCATCCACCCACACATCCATACATCCATGCATCCGGTCATCCATACATTCGTACATCCATACATACATACATACATAACTCAAATACTTGCATACATTCAAACATCCATCCATACATACATCCACACATC
>NW_017038217.1:0-219 GCF_001483705.2 Eufriesea mexicana | reverse complement strand
CGCAAGTACAGACATCTACTTGCCAGAAAATAGGTCCATTCAAAATCTATAATCTGTTATAGATTGGTGAATAGATCTCCTAACGCCGCCAATCCAATGGCAAGTACAGCCACCTAGTTTCAAGAGAATATGTCTAGTCAGAACATATAAACTGTAATAGCTTGGTGAATAGATCGTCTAACGCCTTCAATCCAATGGCAAAGTACAGCCACCTGGTTG
>NW_017038216.1:0-219 GCF_001483705.2 Eufriesea mexicana | reverse complement strand
CCAAACTTAACCAAACCTGACCTAAACAAACGTAACCTAGCTAAACCAAACGTGCCACGACCAAAATGGCTGTCCTCTCCAGAGACAATCATATGCCAGTAGAGCAGCGCAGTGCACAGATATCGACGGAAAAGCATTGTACTGCACAAAAGTAGGAGCCATACCAACCAAACCAATCCTATCCTAGTCAAGCCACTCGTAACATAACTCAAGCTTTCG
>NW_017038215.1:0-219 GCF_001483705.2 Eufriesea mexicana | reverse complement strand
CGTTGAATTTCTGCGCTCTACTGTTCTCTAGTGTATTCTGATCGTCGCTGGGGATGTCAGAAACAGTGGTCTAGCCACGTTAGGTTGAGTTTGGTTACATACGGCTATGCTATGATTGGTTAGGTTAGGCTAGGATAGCTTTCACTTCCGTGCTGTACGCTGATATTCGGTGGATTTCTACCCCCTACTGTGTTCTAATATACCCTGCACTGCCCTGGG
>NW_017038214.1:0-219 GCF_001483705.2 Eufriesea mexicana | reverse complement strand
AGTCTGCCTGGCAAATTCAATTTTATTTTTATTTTCTACTAATATCGTGGTGAGCTGGCTCCAATGCAGACGTAAGGAGGAAGTATTCTTTTGGCGTACTATAGCCGTTGCAATGCTGTAGAATCTGGCTGGAAAATTCAATTTTATTGACATTTGCTACTAATATCGTGGTGAGCTTACTTTCGTGCATAAATAAGGAGGAAAGATTCTAATGGCGTG
>NW_017038213.1:0-219 GCF_001483705.2 Eufriesea mexicana | reverse complement strand
GAGCATTCTGACTGTGAATAGGACACATTCTAATATTTAGCCTCGTTTGAGAAATTTATTTACATACGTGATCCACTGAAACCAAAGAAGTATTCCCTTTATTTTTAGTGATAGTAAAAACGTTTCAAATACAATTTGAACTTTGAAGTTTATAGTTTTGAAAAATGGAAATGTAGTAACAGAGTACAATAAAGAATAATGGACGATAAAAAGAGTGGA
>NW_017038212.1:0-219 GCF_001483705.2 Eufriesea mexicana | reverse complement strand
GTGTTAGGTTAGGTTAGGTTACGTTAGGTTACGTTTGGATATGTTCGGAAAGGTAATGTTTGGGTAGGTAGGTTACGTTACGTTTTGTGAGGTTTGGTTAGGTTAGGTTAGGTTAGGTTAGGTTGCGTTGCGTTCGTTGGGTTGGGTTGGGTATGTTTAGGTTACGCTACTTTAGGTTAGGTTAGGTTAGGTTACGTTACGTTACGTCAGATTAGGTTC
>NW_017038211.1:0-219 GCF_001483705.2 Eufriesea mexicana | reverse complement strand
TTCTGTCAAATTCCATCGAATATCGTCGAATTCCGTCAAATTCAGTCAAATTTCGTTGAATTCCGTTGAATTCCATTGAATTCTGTCAAATTCCATCAAATTCCATCGAATATCCTCGAATTCCGTCAAATTCTGTCAAATTCCATCGAATATCGCCGAATTCCGTCGAATTCCGTCAAATTCCTATGGTGAAATCCTCCAAGTGGCCGCGCAGAGATT
>NW_017038210.1:0-219 GCF_001483705.2 Eufriesea mexicana | reverse complement strand
GGCTTTCGAGGTATACACTGTTATTCGGTCTGTTTTCGCGCTCTCCTGTGCTCTGCTACACTCCGCTCTAGTCTGGGAAGGCCAGCAATAGTGGTCGCGGCACGTCAGGTTAAGTTGGGGTACGTTCGGTTTGGTTATGTCAGCTTGGGTCAGGTATTGATGACATCGTCTCTCGTGATATGCACAGATATTTGGAGGAACAATGCGCTCTAGTGTGCT
>NW_017038209.1:0-219 GCF_001483705.2 Eufriesea mexicana | reverse complement strand
CCAGCAAGATTCTATAGCATTGCAATGGTTATAGCTTGCGAATAAATTCTTTCCTCCTTGTTTATGCAAGAAAACTAGCTCAACAGGGTATTAGACAAAAATGTCAATAAAATTGAATTTTCCGACCAGATTCTACAGCATTGCAATGGCTATAGCAGGCCAAAAGTATCTCTACTCCATACTTATGCAAGGAAGCCAGGTCACCACGATATGAGTCGA
>NW_017038208.1:0-219 GCF_001483705.2 Eufriesea mexicana | reverse complement strand
CTAGCATAACCCGACTTAACATACTCTAACCAAACGTGATCTAACACATCCTAACGTGTTGCGAACACTATTTCTGGCCTACGCAGTGCAAAGCAGAATATACTAGAGCACAGCAGAGCGCAAAAATCCAGCCTGTAGCAGAGAAGGGCACAAAAGCCGTAGATATCCTAGCGCAACCTGACCGAAATTAACACAACCGAACGTAGCATAACTGCACAT
>NW_017038207.1:0-219 GCF_001483705.2 Eufriesea mexicana | reverse complement strand
ATTAATATCGATCTTCCAAATTTTATAAAATGGTGACTGTGGGTCACCTCTCGAGTGCAAAGGGTTAATATACTAATTAACATCGATCCCCAAAATCTCTAAAAATCGCCTCTCAAGTGCAAGGGATTAAAGAGATAGAGCGAACCAGCGTAAAATAATTATAATTATTAACTTCGCATACCTATTTCGTAATCAATAATACGTATTTTATAATTGCAC
>NW_017038206.1:0-219 GCF_001483705.2 Eufriesea mexicana | reverse complement strand
ATGGATGGGTGGATGTATATGTGGATGGATGTATGTATGTATGTATGTATGTACGAATGTGCGAATGATACGGATGTATGGATGTATGGATGTATATACGTATGGATGTATGGATGGATGGATGAACGAATGGACGGATGTATGGATGGATCGATTTATGGTTGTATACATGGATGGATGTATGGATGTGTGTATGGTTGGATGGATGTATCGGTGGAT
>NW_017038205.1:0-219 GCF_001483705.2 Eufriesea mexicana | reverse complement strand
TGCATAGGCAAGGAGGAAAGATCCTTTTGGCGTGCTATAGCCATTGCAATGCACTGGAATCGGTATGTAAAATTCAATTTTATTGACAGTTTCGACTAATATCTTGGTGAGCTATCTTTCTTGCATAAACAAGGAGGGTAGATGTTATTTGCATGGAATAGCCATTGTATTTCTATAGTATCTGGATGGAAAATACAATTTTATTGACATTTTCGACTA
>NW_017038204.1:0-219 GCF_001483705.2 Eufriesea mexicana | reverse complement strand
TATAGCACTGCAATAGCTGTAGCACGCCAATAGAATCTGTCCTCCTTATTTACGCAAGAAAGCAATCTCACCACGATATTAGTCGAAAATGGCAATAATAATGAATTTTCCATGCTGAATCAATAGCACCGCAATGGATATAGCACGCCACTAGATTCTTTCCTCCTAAATATGGAAGAAAGTCAGCTCACCACGATATTAGACGAAAACGCCAATAAA
>NW_017038203.1:0-219 GCF_001483705.2 Eufriesea mexicana | reverse complement strand
GCGAACATATCCTAACCCACCCTAACGTGCCGAGACACTCACTGCTGCACTCCCCATAGACCAGCAGTACATACTAGAGCAGAGTGGAGCGCAGGAATCCACCGGAAAGCAGCGTACGGCGCAAAGGTTGAAGCTACCCTACCCAAACTTAAACTCACCCAAATTGACCGAACGTAACCTGACCCAACATAACGTGCCCAAGCCACCATTAGTGGCCTT
>NW_017038202.1:0-219 GCF_001483705.2 Eufriesea mexicana | reverse complement strand
TTAAAAATTTAACTTCTCAGTAACTCAAATATTATTTAATAATGTAAGAATCCCATTGTAAATAATAGCAATATGTTCATAACGCTAATTTTATTAATTGTTCACTTAATTGTTTAATAAACAAATAAAAGCGTGTCTTCAACCCAATGTGAACTATAAATGAATTAAATTAACTAAATGGGGTAAGTAAATTGAATTACTATAACTTCGTGGATCAAT
>NW_017038201.1:0-219 GCF_001483705.2 Eufriesea mexicana | reverse complement strand
TCTGGCAAGTAGATGTCTGTACTTGCCATTGGATTGAAGGCGTTAGGCGATCGAATCACCAAGGTATGACAGCTTATAGATTTTGAATAGACCTATTTTCTGAAAAGTAGATGTCTGTACCTGCCATTGTATTGAAGGCGGTAGGCGATCTACTCTCAAATCTATAACAGACTACGGATTTTGAAAAGACCTATTCTCTGGCAAGTAGATGGCTGTACT
>NW_017038200.1:0-219 GCF_001483705.2 Eufriesea mexicana | reverse complement strand
CGACGCCGTCGATGCCCAATTTTGACATTGGCTCACCTCGGGCTCCCCCTAACCGCCACCTGGTGCTGCACCCTACCTTTTTCTTTACGTTTGGGAAATCCTCGTGGAGATACCGAATCCCCCCACAGGAGGTTATGGAGCTATGTGGGATTCTTTCCTACTAAAACCCCCACGATGACCACGCTAACCGCGTAAAAGGAGCGCCCGGACTTTGCTGCA
>NW_017038199.1:0-219 GCF_001483705.2 Eufriesea mexicana | reverse complement strand
TTTATTGACATTTTCGACTAATATCGTGGTGAGCTAATTTTGGTGCATAAATAAGGAGGATAGGTTCTATTGGCATGCGATAGCCATTGTAATGCCACAGAAACTAACTGAAAAATTTTATTTTATTGACATTTTCGTCTAATACCGTGGTGAGCCTATTTTGTTGCATAAACAAGGCGGAAACGTACTATTGGCATGGTATAGCCATTGTTATGCTAT
>NW_017038198.1:0-219 GCF_001483705.2 Eufriesea mexicana | reverse complement strand
ACAAAAGTCAAGGCCATTCTGTCGTAACCTAACAAATCGTAACGTAACCAAACGTAACCTAACTCATCATAACGCTGCGAGACCGCCATTTGTGGCCTCTCGGGAGCAAAGCAGCGCATATTAGAGCACAGTAGGGTCGAGAAATCCTCCGAAAAGCAGAATGTAGCACAAAAGTCAAATATATCATATCCTAACCTAACGAAACATTACCGAACCAAA
>NW_017038197.1:0-219 GCF_001483705.2 Eufriesea mexicana | reverse complement strand
TTAAGCTCTTTGGCGCCTATGCGCAGCTTTGCCGTACCTGGTCCATTTCGGATATAGCGGCAGTTGTTGGGTACGAATTCATTCCTCATCATACCAATGAAACGAGCCCAGACCAACCAGCGGAGGATTTCAACCCGCACATGACCCTAGTAGGCTTCGGAGTACGTCCGGGGATATACCCGTAATGGCCTATTTCTCTAGGGCCACTTCGGGTCTGGC
>NW_017038196.1:0-219 GCF_001483705.2 Eufriesea mexicana | reverse complement strand
CTTCATTGCAATGCCTATAGCACACCATTAGAATCAATCCTCCTTATATATGCGAGAAAGCTAGCTCACCACGTTATTTGCAGAAAATGCCAATAAAACTGTATTTTCCATCCGGATACCATAGCACTGCAATGGCAATAGAACGCCAATTGAATATTTCCCCCTTATTTATGCAAGAAAGATAACTCACCACGCTATTAGTCGAAAATGTCAATAAAA
>NW_017038195.1:0-219 GCF_001483705.2 Eufriesea mexicana | reverse complement strand
CAATAGAATCTTTCCTCCTTATATATGCAAGAAAGGTAGCTCACCACCATATTATTCGAAAATTTGAATAAAATTGAATTTTGCATCCAGATACCATAGAAATACAATGGCTATAGCGCGCCAATAACATCTACCCTCCTTATATATGCAAGAACCATAGCTCACCACGATATTAGTCGAAAGTGTCAATAAAATTGAACTCTCCAGCCAGATTCTATA
>NW_017038194.1:0-219 GCF_001483705.2 Eufriesea mexicana | reverse complement strand
AGTAGGTGGCTGTACTTGCCATTGCATGGAAGGCGATAGACGAACTATTCACCAAGCTATTACGGATTATTGATTTTTGAATAAACCTATACTTTGGCGAGTAGATGGCTGTAATTGCCATTTAATTGGCGGCGATAGGCGATCTATTCACCAAGCTACAACAGGTTAGAGATTTTCAACAGACATATTGTCTGGCTAGTAGATTGCTGTTCTTGCCAC
>NW_017038193.1:0-219 GCF_001483705.2 Eufriesea mexicana | reverse complement strand
TCGAAAATGGCAACAAAATTGATCTCTCCAGCCAGATCCTATTGCAATGCGGAGGCTATAGCAGGCCAATAGAATCCTTCATCCTTATTGATGTAAGAAAGTTAGCTCACCACGATGTTAGTCGAAAATGTTAATAAAATTGAACTTTCCAGGCACATTCTTTAGCACTGCGACGAATGTAGCACGCCAATTGGATCCTTCTCACTTATTTATGAAAGA
>NW_017038192.1:0-219 GCF_001483705.2 Eufriesea mexicana | reverse complement strand
GTATAGTAGAGCAGTATAGAGCGTAGATATGCGCCGAATAGCAGCTTAAAGCACAAAAGTCACAGCTACCCTCTCGTAACGCGTCCAAAGGTAATACAACCAATCGCACCTTAACTTAACCTAACACGCCGACACCACAATTGCTGAATCCCAAGAGCCAAACAGAATAAACTAGGACTCTGTATAGAGCAGAGAGCCACCAAATAGCAGCGTACGAGA
>NW_017038191.1:0-219 GCF_001483705.2 Eufriesea mexicana | reverse complement strand
TCTACTTTGCTCTACCTTAATCTCCTCGTCCGTGGGGCTGCCGGCGATAGTGGTCGTGTCGCGATATGTTGCGATAAGTTAGCGTTTGGTTAAGCCACGTTTGGATAGGGTAGGCTATGATATCATTGGCTTCTGCGCTATGCACATCTATACGGCGGATTACTGCGCTCAACATTGCTCTACTTTACGCTGCTCGTCTATGGAGAGCCAGTAATAGTG
>NW_017038190.1:0-219 GCF_001483705.2 Eufriesea mexicana | reverse complement strand
ATCCATCCATCCATCCGTCCATCCCTCCAACCTTCCATACATACTTCCATCCATACATCCTCCAATCCATACATCCACCCGTCCATACAACCATCGATCCATAAATCTATCCATTCATACAACATTCCATCAAACCATCCATACATCCACACATCAATACATCCATAAATCCATCCATTCGTACTTCCATCCTTCCATACATCAATCCATCCATACATC
>NW_017038189.1:0-219 GCF_001483705.2 Eufriesea mexicana | reverse complement strand
TAGGGCCAAGCAGAACAATTTAGGTCACAGTAGAAGGCAGAAATCCTCCGAATAGCAGTTTACGGCACAAGAGACATTGTAATCGTATCCTAGTCTTGCCAAACGTAACATAAGCATACGTAACTTTCCCAAACCCAACGTTCCGAGGACATTATTGCTTGCCTCAACACAGCCAAGCGGAGAATATTGGAACGCAGAAGAGCGCAGAAATCCGCGGAT
>NW_017038188.1:0-219 GCF_001483705.2 Eufriesea mexicana | reverse complement strand
GCCAATAGAATCTACCCTCCTTATTTATGCAAAAAAGATAGCTCACCACGATATTAGTCGAAAGTGTCAACAAAATTGAATTTTCCAGACAGATTCTATAGAATTGCGATGGCTACAGCAGGACAATAGAAACTTTCCTCCTTATTAATGCTAGAAAGGTAGCTCACCACGAAATTAGTCGAAAATGTCAATAAAATTGAACTTTCCAGGCAGATTCTA
>NW_017038187.1:0-219 GCF_001483705.2 Eufriesea mexicana | reverse complement strand
TCCTGTTTCCACGTGGTTCCACGGATACTCTGACTGCCTTTGTTCTGGGGTACCGCGAAGAGTGTTGGTTCGAGATAATGGAGTGGCGATTTTCATCTTGAAATAATATTACATTTAGGACGAGCAGTGTTTCTGATACTAGAATTACTGATTTGCACTATGTTTAGATATGTACTTAGCCTTTTGAAATTTCTGTTTCTACTTCACTTTAGTTGTTAG
>NW_017038186.1:0-219 GCF_001483705.2 Eufriesea mexicana | reverse complement strand
GCTGAGTATATTGGAGCACTGTGGGGCGCAGAAATCCACGTAATAGCAGGCAATAGCACTAGCGACAAAGCTATCCCCTCTTATCCTAACCAATTGTAACATGACGAAACATAACCTAACCCAACCTAACTTGCTGAAAACACTCTTGCTGGCCTGCCCAGACTCAAGCGGAAAGTATGAGTGGGGAGTAGAGCGCTGAAATCCATGGAATCGCGGCGT
>NW_017038185.1:0-219 GCF_001483705.2 Eufriesea mexicana | reverse complement strand
CATCCATCCATACATCCATACATATATAAAACCATACATCCATACATCCGTGCATCCATACATACGTACATACATATATCCATTCACCCAAACATCCATACATCCATACATCCATCCATCCATACGTCCATACATCCATACATTCATCCCTCCATTCATCCAGCCATTTATACATCCATCCTTCCATACATCCATCCACCAACCCATTCATCCATCCAT
>NW_017038184.1:0-219 GCF_001483705.2 Eufriesea mexicana | reverse complement strand
TGTACTTGCCATTGGATTGGAGGCGATAGGCGATCTATTCGCCAAGCTATAAAAGGTTATAGAGTTTGAATAGACCTATTTTCTGGCATGTAGGTGGAAATGCTAGGCATTGGATTGAAAGCGTTAGGCGATGTATTCACCAAACAATAACAGGCCATAGATTTCGAATAGACCTATTCTCTGGCAAGTAGATGGCTGTACTTTCCATTGGTTGAAGAC
>NW_017038183.1:0-219 GCF_001483705.2 Eufriesea mexicana | reverse complement strand
AATGGCTTATACGAATGTGTATAGTACTACGTTCGTGGCTATACTCTGCACTGTATTTGAAATCGGTAGAATCGCTTGCGATAATAAATCTGTCCATTCGTCACTACAGAATTGCCTTAGAGAATGTGTGATCATTGGAGGGATTAATTCAATGGGTACGACAATGTAATTGTGACCGTAATCAGCAATGTACGGTCAATCGGTAACGTCTCCAGCGAT
>NW_017038182.1:0-219 GCF_001483705.2 Eufriesea mexicana | reverse complement strand
GAAGTCCTCGAACCTCCTTCAGGAAGCAATCGTAATGATATATAACAAATATGTATTATATATGTAGTATTGGAACGAGTACGACCCTGAAAGAATGTCAAGAGTTTTTGGGCTTAGAACGAAAGTGACCACGTGCAGAAGGATTGCAAAAGTGATCGAGTGAAAGTTTAGGGATGTGTCCAGAGTGGTTGAAGTACCTGGCCTACCGAGGTTGCGTGG
>NW_017038181.1:0-219 GCF_001483705.2 Eufriesea mexicana | reverse complement strand
GACTTCTGCGCTCTACTGTTCTCTACTGTATTCTGATTAGCGCGGACGGGGCCAGCAATAGTATTCGCGGCACGTTATGTTGCGTTAGGCCACGCTTCGCTATGTTAAGTTGGTTTGGGTTAGGTCTTGATAGCTTCGACTTCTCTGCTATACACAGCGATTCTGTGGATCTCTGAGCACAGCTCTCCACCACTATGTTCTGCTCGGCTCTCTGGAGGC
>NW_017038180.1:0-219 GCF_001483705.2 Eufriesea mexicana | reverse complement strand
TAACCTAACCCGAACGAAAGTAGCCTAACTAAACGTAACGTGCCGAGAATAATATTGCTGGCCACCCCAGAGCCAAACAGGGCATATTATAGCAATGTAGATCGTAGAAATCCACCGCAATAACGGCGAATAGCGTAAAAGTGGAGGTTTCCCTAACCTAACCTAACCAAACGTAACATAACCAAACGATTTCTATCCCGAACTAACACGTCGAGACCA
>NW_017038179.1:0-219 GCF_001483705.2 Eufriesea mexicana | reverse complement strand
CTACAGCATTGCGATGCCTGTAGCACGCCAACAGAGTCTTTCCACCTTATTTATACAAGCAAGATAACTTACCACAATATTAGACGAAATTGTCAATAAAATTGAACTTTCCAGCCAGATTCTATTGCATTGCGGCGGCAATAGCACGCCACTAGGATCTACCCCCTTATTTATGCAATAAAGTTAGCTCACCACGACATTAGTCGAATATGTCAATAA
>NW_017038178.1:0-219 GCF_001483705.2 Eufriesea mexicana | reverse complement strand
AACGGTCTCGTCACGTTAGTTTGAGTTACGCTTTGTTTGGCAAGGTTAGGCTTTGTCATGTTGTGTCAGGATGTCTTTGAAATTTGTGCTTTGCACTTCAGTGCGGCGGATTCCTGCGTTCTGCTGTGACACAGTATGTTCTGTTTTGCTCTGGTTAAGTCAGCAATAGTGGTCTAGGCACGATAGGTTGGGATATGTTACGTTCTGTCTTGTTCTGTT
>NW_017038177.1:0-219 GCF_001483705.2 Eufriesea mexicana | reverse complement strand
TTATAGCTTGCCAGTATAATCTTTCCTCCTTGTTTATGCAAGAAAGATAGCTCACCACGGTATCAGTCGAAAATGTCAATGAAATTGTATTTTCCAGCAAGAATCTGCAGCATTGCAATGGCTATAGCACGCCGAAAGGATCTTTCCGCCATACTGATGCAAGGAAGCTAGCTCACCACGATATTAGACGAAAATGACAATAAAATTGAACTTTCCAGC
>NW_017038176.1:0-219 GCF_001483705.2 Eufriesea mexicana | reverse complement strand
GCAAGTATCTGGCTGTACTTGCCATTGGATTGCAGGCGATAGGCGACCTAATCACCAAGCTATAACAGGTTATAGACTTTGAAGGGACCTATTCTCTTGCAAGTAGATGGCTGTACTTGCCATTGAATTGGAGGCTTTATGCCATCTACTCACCACTCTATAACAGGTTATAGACTTTGAATAGACCTATTCTCTGGCAAGTAGATGGCTGTACTTGCC
>NW_017038175.1:0-219 GCF_001483705.2 Eufriesea mexicana | reverse complement strand
ATGTTAATAAAATTGAATTTTCCTACCAGGTTCTAGATCAGTGAAATGCCTATAGCACGCCAAAAGCATCTTCCCTCATTATTTATGCGGGATAGGTAGTTCACCAATATATCAGCCGAAAATGTTCATTAAATCGAGTTTTCCAGACTGATTCTCTAGCTTTGCAATGGATGAAGCGCGCCAATGGAATATTTCATCCCTATTTATGCAAGAAAGTTA
>NW_017038174.1:0-219 GCF_001483705.2 Eufriesea mexicana | reverse complement strand
AAAAGATCAGGAAAATTAAATTAGAAGTGTTCGAGAAGATTGAACTTCGTTTATGCCAAATTTTCGCTTCCAAAATTTGAGAAAGTCGAGAATGTTGCTTCATGTTCTCACTGTCAACTACTGACATGGAATCTGACTTTGTATGTTACATTTCCGTACATGATTAATATGTTTTAATAAACTGTTATAAGTTGTATCCCATAATCCCATTAAGTCTTA
>NW_017038173.1:0-219 GCF_001483705.2 Eufriesea mexicana | reverse complement strand
GACTAATATCGCGGCAAGCCAACTTTCTTGTATAAATAAGGAGGAAAAATACCATTGGCGTGCAATAGTTATTGCAATGCTATTGAATCTGCCTCGAAAGTTCAATTCTATTGTCATCTTCGACTAATATCGTGGTGAGGTATCTTTCTTGCATAGATATGGAGGAAAGATTCTCTTGGCCAGCTATAGCCATTGCAATTCTATGGTATCTGGATGGAA
>NW_017038172.1:0-219 GCF_001483705.2 Eufriesea mexicana | reverse complement strand
ATCGAAAATTCTAAATGGAAAGACATCCCTCTAATCCGTAAAGAACAAAGAAAAGAAACGAACAGAAAACATAGATCATAGCGACTACTACGACACTACGAGATCATGAAAAGTAGTTGGCGAGCCGTTGATACTCGCGCGGATGACAAGGGGTGTACGTCGGGGCGGCGACGAGTGCAGGAAAAATAATGCAAACGTTGATTCAGGGTGCCGGGGGTG
>NW_017038171.1:0-219 GCF_001483705.2 Eufriesea mexicana | reverse complement strand
GCCATCTACTTGCCAGAGAATAGGTCTATTCAAAATATATAATCTGTTATAGCTTCGTTAATATGTCGCCCAACGCCTTCAATCCAATTGCAAGTACAGACTTCTACTTGCCAGAAAACAGGTATATTCAAAATCTATAACCTCTTTGAGCTTGGAGAACAGATCGCCTAACGCCTTCTATCCAATGGCAAGTACAGCCATCTACTTGCCAGAGAATAA
>NW_017038170.1:0-219 GCF_001483705.2 Eufriesea mexicana | reverse complement strand
TCCAGGATGATTCTATAGCATTGCAATGTCTATAGCATGCCAGTAGAATCTCTCCTCCTTACTCATGCAAGAAAGCTAGCTCACCACGATAATGGTCGAAACTGTCAATAATATTGATCTTTCCAACAAGAATCTATAGCATTGCAAAGTCTATATCACGCCACTAGAATCTTTCCTCCTTATTTATGCGAGAAAGATAACTCACCACGATATTAGCCC
>NW_017038169.1:0-219 GCF_001483705.2 Eufriesea mexicana | reverse complement strand
ATTCTCTGGCAAGTAGGTGGCTGTTCTTGCCATTGGATTGAAGGCGTTAAGCCATCTACACACCATTCTACAACAGGTTATAGATTTTGAGTAGACCTATTCTCTGGCAAGTAGATGGCTGTTCTTGCCATTGGAGAGAAGGCGTTAAGTGATCTCTTCATCAAGCTATGACACCTTATAGATTTTGAATAGACTTAATCTCTGGCAAGTAGATGGTTG
>NW_017038168.1:0-219 GCF_001483705.2 Eufriesea mexicana | reverse complement strand
ATTTGCCAGTTGACATTGTTGAAATCTTAAAAAGAAATTGGATCTATGATTTCTTTAGAAATTGAGGAAGAATGTCTTTAAGGTTTGGTTATTACGAGGATGGGATGTTATCATAGGTTAGGTTCAATTTGTAGGTTAGGTTTCAGTTTCATTCAATTTTTAGGCTCGGGAAGATGCGAAATATTGACAAATTAATTGGGAATAATTGTCAGTTGAGAT
>NW_017038167.1:0-219 GCF_001483705.2 Eufriesea mexicana | reverse complement strand
TTATGCAATAAAGAGATCTCATCACGATAATAGAAGAAAATGGCAATAAAATTCACTTTTCCGCGCAGATTCTATAGCATAACGATTGCTATTGCACGCCAATAGAATCTTTCCTCCTTATGTGTGCTAGGAGGTCAGCTCACCACGATATTATCTGAAAATGTCAACAAAATTGAATTTTCCAGCCAGATTATAAAGCACTGCAATGGCAATAGCACG
>NW_017038166.1:0-219 GCF_001483705.2 Eufriesea mexicana | reverse complement strand
GCAATGGATATAGCACGCCAATAGAATCTTTCCTCCTTCTTTATGAAAGAAAGTTAGCTCACCGCGATATAAGTCGAAAATGCCAGTAAAACTGAATTTTCGAGCCAGATTCTGTAGCATTGCGTTGGCTATAGTAGGCCAATGGAATTCTTCCCACTTGCGTATACAAGGGAGTTAGCTCACAACGATATTAGACGAAAATGTCAATAAAATTGAATT
>NW_017038165.1:0-219 GCF_001483705.2 Eufriesea mexicana | reverse complement strand
GTCACCCTTTATATTTTCAATAATATGTATGATAATTGATTAAATTCTGGTTAAATTTAGACTAAATTTTGTAAAAATATGCATGCTATTGTTATACATATTTGTATTTCTTTCTGCTCAAACGTGGCAGCCTAATCTAGGTCTAGTCTAGACCTAGATTAGGCCTAATTCATGTGGTGGTGGCTTAATGATGGAAGTTAGGAAGACCCAAAAGAAGCA
>NW_017038164.1:0-219 GCF_001483705.2 Eufriesea mexicana | reverse complement strand
TTGGATCACAGTGGTCCACCGGATAATAGTGTACAGTACGATAGTCAAAACAATCTGAACCTATCCAAAGCTACCATAACACAACAAAGCCAAGCCTAACTAAACCTAACGTGCCGCGAACACTATTCCATGCCTCCCCAGATTCGAGCAGAGAACAGTATGGCAATGTAGTAGGTAGAAGTCCACTGAGTGGCAGCGTATATCGCAAAAGCCAAAGAT
>NW_017038163.1:0-219 GCF_001483705.2 Eufriesea mexicana | reverse complement strand
TATGTATGGATGGATATATGGATTCTTTGATGGATGTACGGATGGATGGTTCGACGCATGGATGGATGGATGGACGTACGGATGGATGTATGTATGGAAGGAGGTATGGATACATGTATGGATGGATGAATGGGTGTATGGATGTTTGAATGAATGTATGGATGGGTGTATGTGTGGAATAATGGATGTGTGGGACGATGGTTGGACGGACGTATGGAT
>NW_017038162.1:0-219 GCF_001483705.2 Eufriesea mexicana | reverse complement strand
TATGGATGTATGTACTGATGTCTGTATGGATGCATGTATGGATGGATGGATGGGTGGATGGATTTATGGATATATGGATGTATGGATGTATTTATGTGTGAATGTACGAATCTACGGATATACCAATGTATGGATGCAAGGATCTCTAGATGTATAGATGTATGGATGGCTGGATGTATGAGTGGATGGATGTATGGATGGATGGATGGATGGATGTAT
>NW_017038161.1:0-219 GCF_001483705.2 Eufriesea mexicana | reverse complement strand
ACTTCAATTTTATTGACATTTTCCATGAATATCGTGGTGAGCTAGCTTCATGGCATAAGTATGAAGGAAAAATCATTTTGGCGTGCTATAGCCATTACAATGCTGCAGAATCGGGCTGGAAATTTCAATAATAATGACATTTGCCATTAATATCGCGGTCAGCAAGCTTCCTGGCATAAGTATGGAGGAAAGATCCATTTGGCGCGCTATAGCCATTGC
>NW_017038160.1:0-219 GCF_001483705.2 Eufriesea mexicana | reverse complement strand
TATTAGAGAATAACGAAATAAAATAAAATATCATACAGTGACTCGCGAAAATATTCGGACACTGAGGTATGTCTGAATTAATCAGATCGTATCGCAGATGCTAATAAATGGATCGTGTTCACTATTTTTCCTAGTGATAAGACATTTATTCAAGTAAACATAGACATATGTTTTATGTAATAAATTTGTGTGGATTTATTATAATAAATTATAAACAAA
>NW_017038159.1:0-219 GCF_001483705.2 Eufriesea mexicana | reverse complement strand
TCGAATAATACCGTGGTGAGCTAACTTCCTTGCGTAAGTAAGGAGGAAAGATGCATTTTGAGTACTATAGCCACTGCAATGATATAGATTGTGGCTCGAAAATGCAGTTTTATTGACATTTTCGACTCATATCGTGGTGAGCTAACTTCCTTGCGCAAGTATGGAGGAAAGATGCTTTTTGAGTGCTATAGCCATTGCAATGATATAGAATGTGGCTGG
>NW_017038158.1:0-219 GCF_001483705.2 Eufriesea mexicana | reverse complement strand
GCTACCCTCTCCTATCATAGCCAAACGTAACATAGACGAACGTACCTTAACTGAACACTACGTGCCGGGACCACAATTACTGTCCTACCCAGGATCGTGTAGAGCATAGTAGTACACACTAGAGCGCAGAAATCCACCGAAAAATGGTGTACCGCGCAAAAGTCAAAGCTTCATTCTCCTATCCTAACATTAAATGAGATAACCGAACGTAACCTAACA
>NW_017038157.1:0-219 GCF_001483705.2 Eufriesea mexicana | reverse complement strand
TATGCTCTGCTTGCCTCTTGAGAGGCCAGCAATAGTGGTCTCGGCGCGTTAGGATGCGTTATGTTACGTTGGCTTATGACACGTTTGGCTATGTTAGGAAACAATAGCTTGGACATTTGTGCCATACACTGCTTTTCGGTGGATTTCTGCCATCTGCAGTGCTCTAGTACCTTCTGCATGTCTCCGGGCAGGCCAGAAATAGTGGTCTCGGCACGTTTG
>NW_017038156.1:0-219 GCF_001483705.2 Eufriesea mexicana | reverse complement strand
TTAACTAAATATCACAAATGTCAGTCGAAATCTACAATCTACATTCGACAATATGTTATTGCGAAGTAACATAATATGATTTATACACCTGTCACTTTATTTCGCACACGAAACGTCAAAATCGATAAAAAATTGTGGAAACTATTAGAAAACAGTCATTTCTAATATATTTTAAGTAAATATCGTAAATGTCAGTCGAAATCTACAATCTACATTCGA
>NW_017038155.1:0-219 GCF_001483705.2 Eufriesea mexicana | reverse complement strand
AAATTGAATTTTCCAGACAGATTCTGTAGCATTGTAATGGCCATAGCCCGCCAATAGTTTATTCCATCCTTATTTTTGCAATGCAGTCATTTCACCACAATGCTAGTCGAATATGTCACTAAAAGTGTCTTTTCCAGCACGATTCTATAGCATTCAAACGGCTATAGCACGCCAGTAGTAAATGTCATGCTTATTTATGCAAGTGTGTTTGCTCACCAC
>NW_017038154.1:0-219 GCF_001483705.2 Eufriesea mexicana | reverse complement strand
TCTAGGGAGGCCAGTAATCGTGGTCTCGGCACGTTAGGCAGTGTTAGTCTGCGTTTGCTTAGGGTATATTAGTTTGGATTGTGTCAGGATTTCTGTGACTGTCGTGGTATAAACTGTTTTTCCGTGGGATTCTGCGCTCTACTAAGCTCTAGTATGTTCTGCTTGGCCCTGGGGACCAACAATAGTGGACGTGGCACGTGTGGCCGGGTAAGATTGCGC
>NW_017038153.1:0-219 GCF_001483705.2 Eufriesea mexicana | reverse complement strand
TACATAAGTAAGGAGAAAAGATTCTGTGGCTGGAAAATACAATTGTGGTGGCATTTTCGACTAATATCGCGGTCACCCAACTTCCTTGCATAAGTAAGGGGGAAAGATACTACTGTCGTGCTATAGCCTTTGAAATGATATAAAATGTGGTCGCGAATATTCAAATTTATTGTCATTTTCGACTAATATCATGGTGAGCTGCCTTTCTTTCATAAATAA
>NW_017038152.1:0-219 GCF_001483705.2 Eufriesea mexicana | reverse complement strand
ATGCTAGCTCGCCACGATATTTGTCGAAAATGTCAATAAAATTGAATCTTCAATCCAGATACTGTAGGATGGCAATGGCTATAGCACGGCAATAGTATCTTTCCTCCTAGTTTATACAAGAAAGATACCACACAACGATTTTAATCGAAATTGCTTAAAAAATTGAATTTTCGAGCCGGATTCTATAGCACTGCAACAGCTACGCCGCTCAGCACGATA
>NW_017038151.1:0-219 GCF_001483705.2 Eufriesea mexicana | reverse complement strand
GTTATAGATTTTGAATAGACCTACTCACTGGCAAGTAGATGGCTGTACTTCCCATTGGATTGATGGCGTTAGGCGATCTATTCACCAAGCTACATCAGGATATAGATTCTGTACAGGCTTATTCTCTGACTAGTAGACGGCTGTACTTGCCATTGTATTGATGGCGTTTGTCGATCTATTCACCAAGCTATTACAGATTATAGATTTTGAATAAACCTA
>NW_017038150.1:0-219 GCF_001483705.2 Eufriesea mexicana | reverse complement strand
GGCTTGGGGGATGCCAGAAATAGCGGTCTCGGCACGTTCGGTTTTGTTAGGTTACGTTTGTTTGGGTTTGGCGAGGGTAGCTTCTCCTTTCGCGGTGTACACTGTTATTCAATGGATTTCTGCGCTCTACTGAGCTCTACCAGACTCTGCTCGACACAGGGGAGGACAGCAATTGTGGTCCCGTCACGGTAGGTTGAGTTTGGTTACGTTTGTTTAGGT
>NW_017038149.1:0-219 GCF_001483705.2 Eufriesea mexicana | reverse complement strand
TACCATTTGTCGAAGAAGAGTGGCAATTTTCGTATCGTGTTCCAAATGGATTCAATTATAAGAGACTCGACTGTATTTAATATGGAGGATCGAACGGCAACGGTAAATGCACCGGATGATCTGTCGTAAAAAGGGTATTAACTACGTGTAACAATCATATTGGAAAGTGGTCGAAGTAAATGTATGTACGAAGCAAAATTGTGCGCGTCGTTGAAGATC
>NW_017038148.1:0-219 GCF_001483705.2 Eufriesea mexicana | reverse complement strand
GGGGAGGCCAGCAATAGCGGTCGCGTACGTTAGTCTGTGATATGTTACGTTTGGTTATGTAAACATTGGATAAATAATTGCAGTATAGCTTTGACCTTTGTGTTGTACACTACTATTCGGTGAATCTGTGCCCTCATGTTGGCTCTAGTATGTTCCGTTTGTCTCTGTGGAGGCCTGCAATGGAGGTCTCGGCACCATAATTTGAGCTGTGCTACGATT
>NW_017038147.1:0-219 GCF_001483705.2 Eufriesea mexicana | reverse complement strand
CAATTGTGTGGACTCCTGCGCCCTACTTTGTGCTGTCACAATCCGCTAGTCCCCGGGTCGCCACCTAACCTAACCTAACCTAACCTGACCTAACCTAACCTAACCTAATCAGCGCTCTGCATTGCTCTGCTATCATCTGCTTGTCTCTGGGACGCCAGCAGTAGTTATCGCGGCTTGTTTTTCTGGCTTATGTTACGTTTGGCTAGGTTAGGTTATGTT
>NW_017038146.1:0-219 GCF_001483705.2 Eufriesea mexicana | reverse complement strand
TATTTTTTGATAATTCTTCGTTATATTTTAAAAATAATTGAAATTTTATCATGGCCCCTGGAAGTACAGTATGAAAAGTGCGTGGCAGTCAAAATGTTGATAACATAATATAATAAAGTATGACCATCTTTATGCTATCATATCCGCAATGGTTGCAAAATAAATCTGCAACAGAAGACTGTTAAAATCTCCGATTATCTATCATCCAATTTAGGGTAA
>NW_017038145.1:0-219 GCF_001483705.2 Eufriesea mexicana | reverse complement strand
AGCTTTGACTTTAGTGCCATAGTCTGCTATTAGGTGGATATCTGCGCCCTACTGTGCTCTAGTGTGTCCTGCTTGGCTCTGGGGAGGTCAGCAATAGCTGTCTTGGCACGTAAGACTGAGTTATGCTACGTATGGTTATGTTGGGACTGGTTTGATTCTGAGAGGGTAGCTTTGACTTTAGGGCTGTAGGCCGCTATCAGGTGGATTCCTACGCCGCAC
>NW_017038144.1:0-219 GCF_001483705.2 Eufriesea mexicana | reverse complement strand
GGCTAACATAGACAAACGCAGCGTAGCACAACCTAACGTGCCGAGACCACTGTTGCTGGCATCCACAGAGGCAAGCAGAATATAATAGAGCACAGTAGAACGCAGAAATCCACTGCACTGCGATGTATAGCGCAAAGTCGAAGATGGCCTATCCTTACCTGACAAAAACCAACCTATCCAAACGTAGCTTAACACAACGCAATGTGGGAAGACAACTGT
>NW_017038143.1:0-219 GCF_001483705.2 Eufriesea mexicana | reverse complement strand
CTACGCACAGCTGGTCCATGGATTTCGGCGCCCTGCCCGCCACTAATATACTCTAGCGGGTACCCGGGAGGCCAGAAATTGTTGCCGCGGAACGATAAGTTGGGTTGGGTCAGGTTCGGTCGTGTTCGGTTAGGATAATTTCGGTCAGGAAGGATCTGACTTTTGTGTTAAACACTGCTATTCTATGGTTCTCTGCGCTGTAGTGTCCTCTATCGTATT
>NW_017038142.1:0-219 GCF_001483705.2 Eufriesea mexicana | reverse complement strand
CTAGTTCCACTACAATAATGCCTATTGATTCAATATGAATTCTCATTTTAGAAGTTAAGCTAGCCATTAATCTATGCCAGGTATAGACTATGGACTCTAAACTAAACCCATCCTCTGATAAAAAGTATATACGATAAAAAGAGCGTTATTTACACACGTAATACAACTCTCCATGACCACTTAATCCTTGTCACATTCAAAGCAAACACGTCAACCTCG
>NW_017038141.1:0-219 GCF_001483705.2 Eufriesea mexicana | reverse complement strand
AGTAGAGCGCAGAAAGAAACCAAATAGCAATGTATAGCGCAAAAGTCAGAGATATTCTACCCTGACCTAACCAAACGTAGCATTACCTAACGAAACCTAACAAAGCCTAACGTGCCTAGGCTAATATTGATGATTTCCCAATCGCCAAGCGGAAAGTATCGGAGGAGAATCGAGCGCAGAAGCCAATATCATGGCAGTGTATAGCAGAAAGGTCAATGT
>NW_017038140.1:0-219 GCF_001483705.2 Eufriesea mexicana | reverse complement strand
GTGATAATAATGAACCAGCGGCTACAGTGCTCTGTTGGTGAATGTACTTAGTACCGTACTGCCAGTTGTAAATATCTGTAACCATATGTGATCTGTACATTGATTATTCTTGACTCGCTGTGTTATTTAAGCCATCAGTGAACAAATTGGACTATCGGTTAACATATTGTCATGATGACTGTAGTCGGCACTGTTTCGTCAATTCTCAATATCTCGAGC
>NW_017038139.1:0-219 GCF_001483705.2 Eufriesea mexicana | reverse complement strand
TGGTTTCGTCAGGTTTGGACAGGTTTGGTTAAGACAGACTTGCCTTTTGTGCTATACACTGCTGTTCGGAAGATTTCAGCGTCCTACGTTTCCCTGCTATACTCTGCACCGCTCTCATGAGCCCAGCAATTGCGTTTTCGGCTCACTATTTTGACGTGTGCTACGTTCGGTTGGGTTATATTAGTGTGTATTTGGCCTGGATAGCTTTGACTTTCGTGG
>NW_017038138.1:0-219 GCF_001483705.2 Eufriesea mexicana | reverse complement strand
AGCGAAAGGGTTAGCACTTTGACTGTCAAGTTGGTCATGTATGACTGGCCACGGTTTTTCCTAAGAGGCTATGGTGGTCATTGGTGACTGGAGCATTGGAACTACTTACAGTTGCAAAAATTGAATGAAACTTGACGGTCAGTTGTCAATCGTTATCAAGACGCCGCGTTGCGAAACAGAACGGAAACGAAAAGGAAGGGATGCGTTTTGTACTAGGCC
>NW_017038137.1:0-219 GCF_001483705.2 Eufriesea mexicana | reverse complement strand
TGGATTGAAGGCGTTAGGCGATCTATTCACCAAGCTATAACAAATTATAGATTTTGAGTAGACCGATTCTCCGGCAAGTGGGTGGCTGTACCTGCCATTGGATCGAAGGCGATAGGCGATCTATTCACCAAGCTATAGCAGGTTATTGATTTTGAGTAGACCGATTCCCTGGCAAGTAGATGGCTGTACTTGCCATTGGTTGAAGACGTTTGGCGACCT
>NW_017038136.1:0-219 GCF_001483705.2 Eufriesea mexicana | reverse complement strand
GACGGGACAACTATTGCTTGCCATTACAGAGACAAGCAGAATTTAGCAGAGTACAGTGAAGCGGAGAAATTTACAGCACTGCCGAGAATAGTAGAAAGGCCGTAGATACCCCGGCATACCGTGACCAAACCTAACATAACGAAACGTAGCATATCACAACATAACCTGCAGTAACCAATGCTCCTGGCCTCCAAATAGCCACGCAGAGCATGTTAAAGC
>NW_017038135.1:0-219 GCF_001483705.2 Eufriesea mexicana | reverse complement strand
ATGCTACGTGTGGTTCGGTTAGGCTAGGTCAGGTTCGGCTAGGATGTCCACGGCTTTTGTGCTACTCTCTGCACGGCGGCTGATTTCTTCGCTCTACTCTTCTCTAGTATATTCTGGTTTGTTCCGGAGAGGCCAGTAATAGCGCTGTCGGCGCGTTACTTTGAATAAGGTTCAACATGGTAAGGTTAAGTATATTCGTGATACGTTTTGCTAGGTTAA
>NW_017038134.1:0-219 GCF_001483705.2 Eufriesea mexicana | reverse complement strand
GGTTCGATAGACCTGACTTACGTGGTACAAACCGATATCAGGTGGATTTCTTCCCTCTACTATTCTCTACGCCGCCCTGGATTGTGCAGCAAATGTGGTCGCAGCATGTTACGTTCAGTTAGGCTGTGTTTGCTTAGGCTTCGTTCGTTTGGGTTCTGTTTGCGTGGCTTAGACCTTTATACGTCTACTATATGACGTACATGTTCTGCTTGGCTCTGG
>NW_017038133.1:0-219 GCF_001483705.2 Eufriesea mexicana | reverse complement strand
CAAGTACAGCCATCCACTTGCCAGATGATATATCTATTCAAAATCTATATTCTGTTATAGCTTCGTGAATATTTCGCCCAGCACCTTCAATCCTATGGCAAGCACAGCCACCTACTTGCCAGACAATAGGTTCATTGAAAATCTATAATCTGTTACAGCCTGGTGAGTACATCGCCTAACGCCTTCAATCCAATGGCAAGTACAGCCACCTAGTTTCCA
>NW_017038132.1:0-219 GCF_001483705.2 Eufriesea mexicana | reverse complement strand
AATCCATAGAACCGCCGCGTACTGCAGAAAAGTCGAAGCAATACAAACCTAACCATAGCTACCGCAACCTAACAAAACGTCGCGTATCTGTACCCAACATGGAGAGGCCACAATCACTGCCTTCACCAGAGACGAGCAGAACATACTAGAGCACCATAGATCGCAAGTATCCGCGGCGTTTCAGCGTATAGCAGAAAAGTCAAGGATATCCTATCCTAA
>NW_017038131.1:0-219 GCF_001483705.2 Eufriesea mexicana | reverse complement strand
CTACTGCCGGCCCCCAGCGCCAAGCGTAGAACATTAGTGGAGAGTAGGGCCCAGAAATCCATCCAATCGCAGTGTACATCAGAAAATACAAAGCTACCAAAACTGAATACAACCCAACAGAGCACAGCCAAACATAACATAACTCAAACTAACGTACCGCGACCGCTGTTGCTGCCATCCCCAGAGCCACGTAGGACATACTAGAGCGCAGTAGAGCGC
>NW_017038130.1:0-219 GCF_001483705.2 Eufriesea mexicana | reverse complement strand
AATAACCTGTTATAGAATGGAGAATAGATCGCCTAACGCCTTCAAACCAATGGCAAGTACAGATATCTACTTGCCAGAGGATAGGTCTGTTCAAGATCAGTAACGTGTTATAGCTTGGTGAATAGATCACCTATCGCATACAATCGAATGGCAAGAACAGCCATCTACTTGCCAAAGAATTGGTCTATTCAAAACTTATAATCTGTTATAGCTTGGTGA
>NW_017038129.1:0-219 GCF_001483705.2 Eufriesea mexicana | reverse complement strand
GTATTGCACTAAAGACGAAGGTAACGTAACCTAATCTTGCCTAGCCTAACCTAACCAAACGTTGGCTAACTCAACCTAACGAGCCGAGGCAGCTGTTGCTGGAAACCACAGAGCCAAGCAGGGTGCACTAGAGGGCAGCAGAGCATAGAAATCCACCGAAAAGCGTTGTATAGCGCAATAGCCATAGATATTCTTGCCTAGCCTAACCAAACATAACAT
>NW_017038128.1:0-219 GCF_001483705.2 Eufriesea mexicana | reverse complement strand
TCTCTGGCAAGTGGATGGCTGTCCTGGCCATTCGATTGAAGGCGTTAGGCGATCTATTCACCAAGGTATAACAGGTTATAAATTTTGAATAGACCTATCCTCCGGCAAGTAGACCGCTGTACTTGCAATTGGATTGAAGGCGTTTGGCTACCAATACACCAAGCTATAAAAAATTATATATTTTCAAAAGACCTATTCTCTGGCAAGTAGAAGGCTGTT
>NW_017038127.1:0-219 GCF_001483705.2 Eufriesea mexicana | reverse complement strand
TAAATAAGCAGTAATAATTCTATTGACGTGCTATAGTCATTGCAATGATATAAAATGTGGTTGAAAAATTCAAATTTATTGACATTTTCGACTAACACCGTGTTGAGCTTACGTTCTTGCATATATAAGGAGGAAACATTCAATTCACGTGCTACTGCGGTCGCAATGCTATAGAAGCTGGCTGGAAAGTTCAACTTTATTGACATATTCGACGAATAC
>NW_017038126.1:0-219 GCF_001483705.2 Eufriesea mexicana | reverse complement strand
GATGGGGAGATCTGTTTCTCAGTTTTGTTCCTTGTGTGAAGCTTCGTAGTTTCTTGGTTTGAGCATTATAATTTCCTTGCATGACAGGTGGCAAGCATTATGGCTATTACTTTAAACGTATGATGTCTACTTAATTTTGGTGTTTAAGGATTCGATGATTCTGTAGATTTTTAAAAAATTCTAACATGAATTTGGATGGGGAGATCTGTTTCTCAGTTT
>NW_017038125.1:0-219 GCF_001483705.2 Eufriesea mexicana | reverse complement strand
CGATAGGTTTTGTTAAGCGAGGTTTGGTAATGTTCCGTTGGCTTAGCTTAGGTTTTGTGTAGTATCGACTTTTCAAGTATACACTGCGATTCCTCGAATTTCTGCGTTCTACTCTCCACTAATGTGTTCTGCTTGGCTCTGGGGAGGGCAGCAATAGTGGTCGCGACAGGTTAGGCAGAGTTATGCTACGTTTGTTTATGTTACGAGTGATTAGGTTAG
>NW_017038124.1:0-219 GCF_001483705.2 Eufriesea mexicana | reverse complement strand
AACCTAGGGACTGCGACCATTACTGCCGGCCTCCCTATAGCCTTGGAGAACGTATTAGGGGATAGTAGAGCGCCAAAATCCAAAGAATCGCAGTGTATAGCACAACACTAGAAGCTACCCTAACCGAAATTAAACTCACCTAGCCAACCCAAACGTAGTGTAGATCAACACAGCGCGACCAGACCAATATTGCATGCCTCCACAGAGGCAAGCAGAGCT
>NW_017038123.1:0-219 GCF_001483705.2 Eufriesea mexicana | reverse complement strand
TTATTTACATATATGTGTTAATTTGTAAATATAAAGTATATAAGGGTTGGATCACGGGTCACGTATAAGTCTGTGTTTATAATAGTTATTTAATACCCCTTTTCAACCCTTTGGTAAAAATTTCGAGTTTCCATTGAAAAATTATCTCAGTGTGATAATGATTGCCATTTAATACCATTTTTTGGTAAAAAGCTTTGGAGAAGAGGCGAAATTCGGTAT
>NW_017038122.1:0-219 GCF_001483705.2 Eufriesea mexicana | reverse complement strand
CCTCCGCATTTATGCAAGAAAGTTACCTCTCCACGATATGAGTCGAAAATGTCAATAAAATTGTATTTTCCATCCATATACTATAGAGTTGCAATGGCTATAGCTCTCCAGTAGAATCTTTCCTCCGTTCACATGCAAGAAGGTAAGGTCACCACAATATTAGCCGAAAATGTCAGTAAGATTGAATATTCCGGCCATGTTCTACAGCATTGCAATGGC
>NW_017038121.1:0-219 GCF_001483705.2 Eufriesea mexicana | reverse complement strand
CCTAACCAAACTTAGCCTAATCTAGCCAAACCAAACGTAACGTATCTCATCCAAACGAGCCATGACCACCATTGCGGGCCTGCACGGAGGCGCGCGGAACATATTAAAGCACATATTACTTCTCGGAAATCCACCGAATAGTAGTTTATAGCACAAAAGTTAAAGCTACTCGTTTCTAGCATCACCAACCGTCACATCACCGAACGTAGCATAGCGCAA
>NW_017038120.1:0-219 GCF_001483705.2 Eufriesea mexicana | reverse complement strand
ATCGCAAAGATAAGTGGGTAAGACGATAACGATGAATGTGAAGTTTTGAATGAAAATTTTTAGGGGGAATCAGAAAGGGGCAGAATTTAAAAAAACAAATGAAAAAATGGAAGGCATTGTAAAATTGATTAAACGTATGCTGAAAGAAAAATCGCAAAGATGAGTGGGTAAGAAGATAACGACGAATGTGAAATTTTGAGTAAAAATTTTAAGAATGAA
>NW_017038119.1:0-219 GCF_001483705.2 Eufriesea mexicana | reverse complement strand
ATAGAATCTGCCTGGAAAATTCGATTTTATTGACATTTTCGACTAATATCGTGGTGAGCAAGCTCTCTTGCATATATAGGGATGAAATATTATATTGGCGAGCTATAGCCATGGCAATGCTATAGAATCTGACTGGAAAACACAATTTTATTGACGTTTTCGATTAATATCGTGGTGACCTAACCTTCTTGCATATATAAGGAGGAAAGACTCTACTGG
>NW_017038118.1:0-219 GCF_001483705.2 Eufriesea mexicana | reverse complement strand
CTGGATGGAAAATTCAATTTTATTGACATTTTCGACTAATATCGTGGAGAGATAAGTTTCTTGGATGAATAAGGAGGACAGATTCTATCGGCGAGCTGTAGCCATTGAAATGCCATAGAATCTGGCTGGAAAATTCAATTATATTGTCATTTTCGCCTAATATCGTGGTAAGCTAACTCTCCTGCGTAAACAAGGAGGAAAGATTCTATTGGTGTGTTA
>NW_017038117.1:0-219 GCF_001483705.2 Eufriesea mexicana | reverse complement strand
CTAGGACTGTTTTATATCCTTATTTCCAGCATCCTTTGACTTGTACACACTCTTCACCACCTAGTTCCCACTAAACTTGAGTAAACCGTTAACAGGAACCAATATATCACCCTTAAGATAGACACAAGAACCCAAATTACTTGAACTTCCACCACCACAGAAGGACGTCGAACTAGCATACACCTCCAATATTATTCATAACTAATCAGTAGACAGACG
>NW_017038116.1:0-219 GCF_001483705.2 Eufriesea mexicana | reverse complement strand
CGACCTATTCACCAAGCTACACAGATTATAGATTTTGAATAGACCTATCCTCTGGCAAGTTGATTGGTGTACTTGCCATTGGAATGAAGGCGTTTTGCGATCTATTCAACAAGCAATAACACCTTATAGATTTTGGATAGACTTACTCTGTGGCAGGTAGATGCCTGCACTTGCCATTGTATTGAAGGCGTTAAGCGATCTATTCACGAAGCTATAACA
>NW_017038115.1:0-219 GCF_001483705.2 Eufriesea mexicana | reverse complement strand
CTAACTTTCTTACATGAATACGGAGGAAAGATTCTATTGGCCTGCTATGGCCATTGCAATACTATAGAATCTGTCTGGAAAATGCAATTTTATTTACATTTTCGACTAATATCGTTGTGAGATAGCTTTCTTGCATAAGTGCGGAGGAAAGATTCGATTGGCCAGCTATAGCCATTGCAATTCTATAGTATCTAGATGGAAAATTCAATTTTATTGACA
>NW_017038114.1:0-219 GCF_001483705.2 Eufriesea mexicana | reverse complement strand
AGAAAAATCATGATCTAAAAGCTTCAATGTAATAATTACTTTCAAAGAACTTATGTCCTCAACGGATCCTTGTCTTCTGACTTCAGTGAAGTAATCAGGACAGTTATGATCCAAGGCTTCCAAAAATCTATAGTCACTGAATGAACTCTGGAGACTTAAGTATTCTAATGAAAGTGACCAAAATGCCTCCAAAAAGTCCACATCAAAAACGTGTATCAT
>NW_017038113.1:0-219 GCF_001483705.2 Eufriesea mexicana | reverse complement strand
CCAACATATAGTGCAGAGACCTCTATTGCAGGCCTTCGCAGAGACAAGCTCAAAAGTTAAGAGACATGTATGTCGAATGAATTCACCTAGTAGCAGTCTATAGCCCTGAAGTGGAAGCTGTCCTCTCCTATCCTAACCAATAGTATCATAACCAACCGTATCATAACTCAACCTAATGTGCCGCGACCACTATTTCTGGCCTCGCCAGGGCCAGGCAGA
>NW_017038112.1:0-219 GCF_001483705.2 Eufriesea mexicana | reverse complement strand
TATTCTTCTCCTTGCTCTCGGGAGGCCAGTAGGTGCGGCTGCGGCGAGTTAGTTTGGGTTAAGCTACGTTAGGTTTGGTAATGTTTCTCTGGGTTCATTTCGGAAATCTTTGACTTTTGTGCTATGAACTGCCATTCTGTAGATTCCTGCACTCTTCTCTGCTCTAACATGTTCCGCATTGTTCTGAAGTTGGCAGCAATAGTGGCCGCGGCACGTTAG
>NW_017038111.1:0-219 GCF_001483705.2 Eufriesea mexicana | reverse complement strand
GACTTCCTTGCGTAAGTAAGTAGTAAAGATGCTTTTTGAGTGCTATAGCCATTGCAATGATATAGTTTGTGCCTGGAAAATATAATTTTGTTGACATTTAGACTGATATCGTGGTGAGCTAACTTCCTTGCGTATGTAAGGAGGAAAGATCATCTAGGCGTGCTATAGCCGTCGCAATGCTCGTGAATCTGGCTGGAATGTTCAATTTCATTGACACTT
>NW_017038110.1:0-219 GCF_001483705.2 Eufriesea mexicana | reverse complement strand
ACTGAGCATTAAGTGCCGGGGCCATTGTTGTTTGCCTCCCCAGGGTCGTGCTGACCATAGTAGGGGACGGTAGATCGCAGCAATTCACCTGATAACAGCGTATAGCACAAAATACGTATCTACCCTGACAGAACCTAACATAACCTAACCTAGCCGAGCGTAACATGTCACAACCTAACGTGACAAGACACTGATTACTGCCCGCCAGGCCCGAGAAGA
>NW_017038109.1:0-219 GCF_001483705.2 Eufriesea mexicana | reverse complement strand
ATAATATGCCTGGAAAATTCGATTTTATTGACATTTTCGACTAATATCGTGGTGAGCAACTCCACTTTCATAAATAGGGATGAAATATTCTATTTGCGTGCAATAGCCATGACAATGCTATAGAATCTGGCTGGAAAAATCAATTTTATTTATATCATCGACTGCTATCGTGGCGACCTAACTTTCTTGCATATATAGGGAGGAAAGATTCTACTGGCG
>NW_017038108.1:0-219 GCF_001483705.2 Eufriesea mexicana | reverse complement strand
TTTCTGCAATTCTCCCATTATATACCCGTCCTTACACAATATTTACTTAACACTATAAGTGTTTTTAATGCTGCAGTATTTCTTGATAATATTGTTTACAACTGACCTTCGGAAACAATTTCTTAACCTCTTGCAGGCAGCTTGTACCACTAGAACAACGTCGCTGATCTGCAGTTTGTTATTTGTTTTTATTTTCCGTATCTAGTTAAAGTGAAAACA
>NW_017038107.1:0-219 GCF_001483705.2 Eufriesea mexicana | reverse complement strand
CCGTCATCAACAGAGCCATGCAGACGATAGCAGAGGATAGTAGAGCGCAAATGCATAGAGTAGCTGCGTGCAGCACAAAATTCACGGACACCAATACATAATCGAACGCAATTTTCCTCAACCAAACGCGACGCGACCACTATTGCCGTCCTCCCCATAGTCCAGCAGAGCTTAGGAGAGCAATGTGCACCGCAGAAAGCGTACGAATAGCAGTGTATA
>NW_017038106.1:0-219 GCF_001483705.2 Eufriesea mexicana | reverse complement strand
AAACATATCAGAGCCAGACGTAACGCAACTCACCCTAATCGGCCTAGACCACTATGGCTGACCCCCCAGAGCAAATCAGGACATACTAGAGCACACTAGTGCGCAGAAGGACACCAAGTAGCTGCGTACAGCACTAAAGTCAATGATATCCTGGCATAAACTGTCCTAACCTAACATTAACGAACGTAGAATAACTAATCGTAACGAGCCGAGACCTCC
>NW_017038105.1:0-219 GCF_001483705.2 Eufriesea mexicana | reverse complement strand
ACAGAATAGCAGTCCATAGCGCAAAAGTCAAAGCTATACTAACGTAACCCAACTCAGCCTATCTCAACCAAACGTCATCTAACACAACCTAAAGGGCCGCGACAAGTATTGATGGCCTTCACTAGAGCTCAGAGAACCACGGAGTCGCAGTGTATTGCGGAAAAGTCGAAACATTCCAAGCCTAGCCGATGCAAACGTGGTATAACCAAACGTTCCGTA
>NW_017038104.1:0-219 GCF_001483705.2 Eufriesea mexicana | reverse complement strand
TTCGAGAAACTTCCGCTCGAATAAAGAAACGGGGTTGAATCAACTTTCAGGCGAAAAAATTACCTGCCAACTACGAGCACGTATCGAGAAAAACTAACGACGTGACAACCGCTTTTTCGCGACACGCAACAAGCAAACACGAGTGAAACGTACTGAGACACGCTGCGCGAAGAATTCTCGCGGAATGTCTAACGTAGAAAAACGGAATAAAATATTTTT
>NW_017038103.1:0-219 GCF_001483705.2 Eufriesea mexicana | reverse complement strand
AATGCGCCGCGACATGCATTGCTGGCCTCAACACAGTCAAGCAGAGCATATTCGACTTGAGCAAAGTGCAGAAATCCATAGAATAACAGTGTGTCGCAGAAAAGTCGAGGATACGGAAACATATCCAAGGCTAACAGAACATTAACCAAACAGATGCAATCCCAAGCTAATATGCCGAGACCACTATTACTGGTTTCCCCAGAGTCAATCAGACTATAC
>NW_017038102.1:0-219 GCF_001483705.2 Eufriesea mexicana | reverse complement strand
ACCAGTATTGCTGGCCTCCCACCAGCCAAGCAGAATATACTGAAGCGCAGTAGAGCGCAAAGGTCCACCGAATAGCGGTGTGTAGCATAAGAGTCAAAGCTATCCTATCCTATCAAATCGTAACGTTAACAAACCCATCATTGCAAAACCTATCGCGCCGCGACCACTATTGCTGGACTCCCCTGAGACGAGCAGAGTTCAGTAAAGTACAATAGAGTG
>NW_017038101.1:0-219 GCF_001483705.2 Eufriesea mexicana | reverse complement strand
CCAACCTAGACAAACGTAACATAACCAAACGTAACCTAATTCAACATAACATGCCGAGGCCACTATTACTGGCAACCCCAGAGCAAAGCAGGCAATATTATAGCACTGTGGACAGCAAAAATCCACCGAATAGCAGTGTATAGCTCAAAAGCCTAATATACTCTATCCTGACCTGACCAAACATGACATAAGCGAACGAAAGTAATGGACGAAAGTCAG
>NW_017038100.1:0-219 GCF_001483705.2 Eufriesea mexicana | reverse complement strand
TAGCTCCTTTGCATACGTAAGAAGGAAGGATTCTATTGGCGCACTATAGCCATTGCAATGCTGTAGAATATGGTTGGAAATTCAATTTTGTTGACATTTACGACTAATATCGTGGTGAGATAATTTTCTTGTATAAATAAGGAGGGAAGTTTCTATTGGCGTGCTATAGCCAATGCAGAGCTATAGAATCCGGCTGGAAAATTCACTTCTATAGACATT
>NW_017038099.1:0-219 GCF_001483705.2 Eufriesea mexicana | reverse complement strand
CAGAACGCAGAAATGCAAAGAATCGCTGTGTATGTCAGAAAATTCAAACCTACCAAAGCCTAACCCAAAGTAACGGAACATTGCCAAACATAGCACAACACAAACTATCGTGCACAGACAGCTATATCTGCCCCACCGAAAGCCAAGAAGCACATGCTAGAGCACAGTAGAGCACAGAAATCCACCGAATGGCAGTGTACAGCACAAAAGATGTAGCTG
>NW_017038098.1:0-219 GCF_001483705.2 Eufriesea mexicana | reverse complement strand
TGCTCGTCTCTCGGGATGCCAGCAATAGCGGACGTGGGACGTTAGGATGTGTTAGGTTACGTTGGTTTATTTTAACTTTGGTTGAGTTTGGTAAGGATAAATTTGACTTTCGTGCTGTACACTGTTTTTCGGTGAATTCCTGCCCGCTGCTGTGGTCTAGTATGCCCTGCTTTGCACTGCTGAGGCCAAAAAGCGTGGCTGCGTCGGGTTTGGTTTAGT
>NW_017038097.1:0-219 GCF_001483705.2 Eufriesea mexicana | reverse complement strand
TGCTTGCTCATTACCCGTTGGCTTGGGTTGGGCTTGGATCGCTTCGACTTTTCCGATATACACAGCGATTCTAAGGATTTCTGAGCTCTACTCTACACTAGTGTGTCCTGCTTGGCTCTGGCGAGGCTAGTAATAGTGTTCACGGCAACTTAGTTAGGGTTAGGTTACGTTTGGTTATGTTACGATTGCCCAGGCTAGGAAAGGATTTCTTCGAATTTA
>NW_017038096.1:0-219 GCF_001483705.2 Eufriesea mexicana | reverse complement strand
TGTATGGAAGGATGGTTGTACGGATGGGTGGACGGATGGACGGATGGCTGTGGCGACAGATGGTGGTATGTCTGGACAGAGGTGTGTATGGACTGATTTACGGATGTATGAATGTATGGATGTATATATGTATTCATGTATGGATGTATGTATGGTTGTATGTACGGATGTATCTATGAATGTATGTATGGATGAGTGTATGGGTTTATGTATGGATGT
>NW_017038095.1:0-219 GCF_001483705.2 Eufriesea mexicana | reverse complement strand
TTTGATATATTAGTAGAGGGTAGCTCTTCATTTTGTGCTATACACTACCATTCGGTGGACTTCAGCGCATCAGTGTGCTTCAATATGTCCTGGTTAGCTCTGGGGTGGCCAGGAATAGTGGTCTCGGCACGTTAGGTTGAGCTACGGAACGTCCATGTGTATTACCTTTGGTGTGGATAGGATATGATTTTTCAGACATTTGTGCTATTCTCTGCTATC
>NW_017038094.1:0-219 GCF_001483705.2 Eufriesea mexicana | reverse complement strand
GGTGAGCTGCCATTCTTGCATAAATAAGGAAGAAAGATTCGATTGGCGTGCTATAGCCTTTGCTATGCTACAGTATCTGGCTGGATAAATCTATTTTATTGACATTTTCGAATAATATTGTGGTGAGCTATTTTTCCTGCATAAATAAGGAGGAATGATTCTATTGGCGTGCTATAGCCATTGCAATGGTATAGTTAGTGTTTGGAAAATTCGAACTTA
>NW_017038093.1:0-219 GCF_001483705.2 Eufriesea mexicana | reverse complement strand
CACGATATTAGTCGAAAATGTCAATAAGGTTGCATTTTCGAGGCAGATTCTATAGCACTGCAAGGGCTATAACACGCCAATAGATTCGTTCCTCCTCATTTATGCAAGAAAGTTACCTCACCACTATATTAGTCGAAGATGTCAATAACATTGAAATTTCGAGGCAGACTCTATAGCATTGCAATGGCTACAGCACGCCAGTAGAATCTTTCCTCCTTA
>NW_017038092.1:0-219 GCF_001483705.2 Eufriesea mexicana | reverse complement strand
ATGTATGGATATATGTATTGATGTGTGTATGGATGTATGGATGGGTGGATGGATGGATTGTTGCACGGATGTATGGATCGATGGATGTACGGATGGGTGGATGTACGGATGGGTGGATGTATGGAAAGGTGTATGTACGGATGGATGGATGTATAAATGGATAGATTTATGGATGTATGGATGTATGTATGTGTGGTTGTAAGTATGTATGGATGTACG
>NW_017038091.1:0-219 GCF_001483705.2 Eufriesea mexicana | reverse complement strand
AGCGTTGTAGTGCCCAGGTATCATCCGCTACGCTGTGAATAGCACAAGAGTCGAAGGTATCGTGACACAACCCGACGACACCTAGCCTAACCAAGCGTGGCACTGCTCAATGCATGGTGCCGCGACCACTTATCCTGACCTCCACACAAGCAAGCTGAATGTAGTAAAGCAGTGTAGCTCACAGAAATACACCGAAAAACAGTGTATATCACGAAATTA
>NW_017038090.1:0-219 GCF_001483705.2 Eufriesea mexicana | reverse complement strand
TCAGGTAGTGACAGGTCAGGGCAGGTCTGGTCAGCTCAGTTCAGGTCTTGTAAGGTCAGGTAATGTCACGTCCGTTCAGTTCAGGTCAGGTCAGGTCAGGTCATATCACGTCAGGCCAGGTCAGGCCGGGTCAGGTAAGGTCAGATCATGTCAGGGCATGTCAGGTCAGGTCAAGTCTGGTAAGGTCAGGCCAGGCCAGATCAGGTCAGGTCAGAACAG
>NW_017038089.1:0-219 GCF_001483705.2 Eufriesea mexicana | reverse complement strand
CAAGCCAATAGAATCATTCATCCTTTTTTATGCGAGAATGTCATCTCACCACGATATTTGCCGGAAATGTCAATAAAATTTAATTTTCCATCCACACTCTAAATCATTGCAATGTCTACAACACGCCAATAGATTCTACCCTGCTTGTTTATGAAAGAAAGATAGCTCACCACGATAATAGACGAAAATGTCAATAAAATTGAGTTTTCCAGGAAGATT
>NW_017038088.1:0-219 GCF_001483705.2 Eufriesea mexicana | reverse complement strand
GACTTTTGCACTATACCCCGCTTTTCGGTGGATTTATGCGCTCTCCATTCCTCCAATATATTCCGCTTCGTTATGAGGCGGCCAGCAATAGAAGTCTGGGCACCTTATGCTAAGTTAGGATACGTTCTGTTGTGTTAGGTTAGGGCAGGGTAGGATAGGATATCCTCCACAAATGTGCTATGCACAGGAATACGGTGTATTAGTGCGCTCTACTCTACT
>NW_017038087.1:0-219 GCF_001483705.2 Eufriesea mexicana | reverse complement strand
CACCAATCCCTCCATCCATACATCCATTCAAACATCCATACATACACCCATACATACATCCATTCATCCTTCCATACATACATGCTTACATACATCCATATATACATCCATACATACATACATACAAACATCCATACATCCAGCCATGCATACATCCTTACATACACCCATTCATGCATCCATGCATTCATCCATACATACATCCACACAAACATCCAT
>NW_017038086.1:0-219 GCF_001483705.2 Eufriesea mexicana | reverse complement strand
TATACGGTCGATTTGTACGCTCCACACTATTCTACTGCAATCTGCTCGGCACTGGGGATGCGAACAGTGGTGGTCGTCACGCGTTAGTGTGGATTGTGTTACGTTTGGATATGTTAGGGTATGCTACGTTTGGTTAGGGTAGCCTCGACTTTTGTTCCTTACACGACTATTCGGTGGGTTTCTGCGGTCTGTTGTGCTCCCATATATTCTGATTGTCTC
>NW_017038085.1:0-219 GCF_001483705.2 Eufriesea mexicana | reverse complement strand
TTGCACGAAATTCGAAGCCGTCCTAATCAAACATAACGTAACTTGACCTAACCAAACGTAGCCAAACTCAACATAATGCGCTGCGGCCACTATTGCTAGCCAGCCCAGGGATAAGCAGAATATAGCAGCGCACGGTCGAGCGCGGAAATACTCCGTATAACAGTGTACAGCACGAAGGTCAAAACAACCCTAACAATACCTATCCTAGACTAACACAAC
>NW_017038084.1:0-219 GCF_001483705.2 Eufriesea mexicana | reverse complement strand
GTGCCGAGACCACTATTACTGGTCTCAGAGCCTAGCAGAGCTTAATACAGCACAGCAGGACGCAGGAATCCTCCGAAGCGCAGCGTCTAGATCAAAAGTCGAAGCTATCCTGGCCTAACCTAACAAAGCGTAGCATAACAAAACGTAACCTAGCCGGACCGAGCATGCCGAGACAACTATTGCTGACTACCACAGAGCCAACCGGAATATACCAGAGCA
>NW_017038083.1:0-219 GCF_001483705.2 Eufriesea mexicana | reverse complement strand
ATTTTGTTGACATTTTCGACTAATATCGTGGTGAGCTAGTTTTATTACATAAATAAGGAGAAAAGAATCTATTGGCGTGCTATATCCATTGCTATGGTTTAGAATGTGGCTGAAAAACACAATTTTATTGACATTTCCGGCTAATATTGTGGTGATCTAGGTTTCTTGCATAAATAAGGAGGGTAGATACTATTGGCGTGCTAAAGCCATTGCATTGAT
>NW_017038082.1:0-219 GCF_001483705.2 Eufriesea mexicana | reverse complement strand
CAAGCATGATATATTAGGGCACAGTGGAGCGCAGAAAGACACCAAATAGCTGTCTGTAGCACAAAAGTCACAGCTATACCATCCAAACATATCAAAACATCACCTGACCAAACGTAACACAACTGAACCAAACATGCCGCGACCACTATCCCTGGTGTCCCCAGACACTACCAGATAGTGATAGCGAACGGTGGAGCGCAGAAGCCCATCCAATATCTG
>NW_017038081.1:0-219 GCF_001483705.2 Eufriesea mexicana | reverse complement strand
GCTACTATACGGTGGATTTATTCTCTCCACTCTGCTCTGATATGACCGTTTGGTGCTGGGGAGACCAGAAATACTGCTCTCGGCGAGACAGGTTGAGATATGATACGCTTGATTTGGTTATGTTGGTTTGGGTTATGTCCGGATTGCTTTGACTTTCGTGGCGTACACCGCTATGCGCCTGATTTATGCGCTTTACTGTGCACTAATATGTTCTGCTTC
>NW_017038080.1:0-219 GCF_001483705.2 Eufriesea mexicana | reverse complement strand
CAATAAAATTGAATTTCCCAGCAAGATTCTTTGGCATTGCAATGGCAACAGCACGCCAATCGGGTCTTTCCGCCTTATTTACGCATGAAAGGTAGTTCACCACGATATTAGTGGAAAATGTCAGTAAAATTGAATCTGCCAGGCACATTCCATATAACTGCAACGGTTTTAGCACGCCAAAAGAACATTTCCTCCTTATTTATGCGAGAAAGGTAGCGC
>NW_017038079.1:0-219 GCF_001483705.2 Eufriesea mexicana | reverse complement strand
GGAATGAATGCGTTAGACGATATATTCACTAAGATATTACAGGTTATAGGTTCTGACAAGACCCATTCTCTGGAAACTAGGTGGCTGTACTTGCCATTGGATTGAAGGCGGTAGGCTATCTATTCACCAGGCTATAACAGATTATAGATTTTCAACCTACCTATTGTCTGGCAAGTGGGTGGCTATACTTGCCATTGGATTGAAGGTGTTGGACGAACT
>NW_017038078.1:0-219 GCF_001483705.2 Eufriesea mexicana | reverse complement strand
CAATGGATATAGCAAGCTAAAAGTATCTTTCCTCCTTACCTATTCAAGGAAGGTATCTCACCAGGGTATTAGTCGAAAATGTCAATGAATTTGAGTTTTCGAACCACATTCTATATTATTGCAACGGCTATAGCACGCCAATAGAATTCTTTCTTGTTATTTATGCAAGAAAGGTGGCTAACCACGATATTAGTCGAAAATGTCAATAAAATTGTATTT
>NW_017038077.1:0-219 GCF_001483705.2 Eufriesea mexicana | reverse complement strand
CACCCATCCTTACATCCATCGAACCATACATCCATCCATCCATACAAGCACCCATCCATACACGCATCGATCCATACATCTATCCAACCATACATTCACCCATCCGTTCATTAATACGTCCACACATCCACCCATCCATCCATGCATCCGTAGAGTCATCAATACATATATCCTTACATACACCAATACATTCATCTATACATACATCCATAGATACGT
>NW_017038076.1:0-219 GCF_001483705.2 Eufriesea mexicana | reverse complement strand
ATTATATAATAAGAAGGTTAGCGAGGTTATGTTACTACAGGTTACTAGGGCTAGGGAGTAGTGTTTTTAAATTAAAATGTACTATTTATTCATGTATTTAGTATCATATTTTAATATCTGTAATTATATACATACTATACATATGTATACTGCATGTACATATTATGTACATATGTGTGTTTGATATTATACATTAAGATTTTTATATAATAAGAAGGT
>NW_017038075.1:0-219 GCF_001483705.2 Eufriesea mexicana | reverse complement strand
CATCCATCCATACATACATACATACATACATACATACATCAATACATCCATACATACATCCATTCATCCATACACCCGTACATCCATAAATTCGTACATCCATAGGTCCATACATCCATACATCCATACATCCATTCATGCATACATCCATCCATACATACATCCATCCATACATACATCCATACATCAATGCATACCCTCATACACTCATCCATACAT
>NW_017038074.1:0-219 GCF_001483705.2 Eufriesea mexicana | reverse complement strand
ATACTGCTAGCCTCGCCCTAGCGAAGCAAAATATACTGAAGCACTGTTGAGCGCAGGAAGCCACCACTTTGCAGTATGTTGCACAAGAGCGAAAATTATTCTAACCAACCTGATCTGACCGAATCTAGCCGAACGTAGCCTAGCTGTACGCGCCATGAATACTATTGCTAGCCTCTCTAGCGCTAGCAGAGCATATTAGAGCAATATCGGGCGCAGAAG
>NW_017038073.1:0-219 GCF_001483705.2 Eufriesea mexicana | reverse complement strand
CCCAAGCTATAACATGTTATAGATTTTGGATAGACCTATTTTCTGGCAAGTAGATGTCTGTACTTTTCGCTGGATTGAAGGCGGTTGGCGATCTATTCACCAAGCTATAACAGCTTATAGATTTCGAGTAGTCCTATTCTCTGGTAAGTAGATGGGTGTACTTGTCATTGGATTGAAGGCGTTAGGCGATCTATTCTCCAAGCTATAACAGGTTATAGA
>NW_017038072.1:0-219 GCF_001483705.2 Eufriesea mexicana | reverse complement strand
CTGCTATTCATTGGGTGTCTTCGCTGTACACTGCTCTAATATTATCAGCTTGATCTGGGAATGCCACCAATAGTGGTCTCGGCACGTTACGTTGAGTCAGGTTACGTTCGGTTAGGTTGGGATAGGCTAAATTTGGATAGGATAGCTTTAACTGTAGTTCCGTGCACTGCTATTCGGTGGATTCCGGCGCTTTACTCTGCTCTGGTAAGTCATCCCTGG
>NW_017038071.1:0-219 GCF_001483705.2 Eufriesea mexicana | reverse complement strand
AAATTTATAACCTGCTGTAGCATGGTGTATAGATCGCTTATCGCCTTCAATCCAATGGCAAGTTCAGCTATCTGCTTGACAAAGGATAGGTATATTCGTAATCTGTAACCTGTTATAGCTTGAAGAGTAGATAGCCTAACGCCTTCAATCCAATGGCAAGTACAGCCACCTACTTTCCAGAGAATAGGTCATTCAAAATCTATAACCTGTTATAGAATG
>NW_017038070.1:0-219 GCF_001483705.2 Eufriesea mexicana | reverse complement strand
CATTTTGGACTAATATCGTGGTGAGCCAACTTCCTTGCATAAGTAAGGAGGAAAGAACCTTTTTGCGCGCTATAGCCATTGCAATGCTGCAGAATCGGGCTCGAAAGTACAATTTTATTTTCATTTTCGATTAATATCGTTGTGAGCCAACTTCCATCTATAAGTAAGGAGGGAAAACCCTTCTGGCCTGCTATAGCCGTTGCAATGCTGCAGAACCGG
>NW_017038069.1:0-219 GCF_001483705.2 Eufriesea mexicana | reverse complement strand
TGGTCGGAAAATTCAAATTTATTGACATTTTCGACTAATATCATGGTGAGCTATCCTCCTTTCTTAAATAAGGAGGAAGGATTGAATTGGCGTGCTGCATCCATTGCAATGCTGTACAATCTGGCTGGAAAATCCAATTTTGTTGACATTTTCGGATAATATCACTGTGAGTCAACTTTCTTGCATAAATATGGAGGAAAGGTTCTATTGGCCTGCTAT
>NW_017038068.1:0-219 GCF_001483705.2 Eufriesea mexicana | reverse complement strand
GCATAACACAACATAAGGTGCCGAGACTGCAACTGCTGGCCTCCCCAGAGCCAAGCAGATCATTCTAGAGTTATGCAGAGCGCAGAAATCCCCCGAATAGCGGTATATAACACAAAAGTCGAAGCTATCCTATGCTATCATAACCAAACCTAACACAGCCATGCGTAATCTACATCAGCCTAACGTGGCGCCCACTGTAGCTGGCCCCTACAGAGCGAA
>NW_017038067.1:0-219 GCF_001483705.2 Eufriesea mexicana | reverse complement strand
TAGATGGCTAGACACGTTAGGTTGGGATTGGTTACGTCTGGTTGTGTTAGTGTAGGTCAGGTTTGGTAGGTTATCTCCTACTTTTCTGCTTTGCACTTCCATGCTGCGGATTACTGCGCCCTACTGTGCTCTGGTATAATCTGCTAGGCTCTGGGAAGGCCAGCAACAGTGGTTTCGGCATGTAAGGTGATGTTATGTTGCGTTTGGTTAAATTACGCT
>NW_017038066.1:0-219 GCF_001483705.2 Eufriesea mexicana | reverse complement strand
AGCCACCTACTTGCCAGAGCATATGTCTATCCAAAATTTATAACATGTTATAGCTTGGTGAATGGATCGCCTATCGCCTCCAATTAAATGGCAATTACAGTCATCTACTCGCCAAAGTATAGGTTTATTCAAAATCAATAATCTGTAATAGCTTGTTGAATAGTTCGTCTAACGCCATCCATGCAATGGCAAGTACAGCCACCTACTTGCCAGAGCATA
>NW_017038065.1:0-219 GCF_001483705.2 Eufriesea mexicana | reverse complement strand
TTTTATTGACATTTTCGACTAATATCGTTCTGAGATGACTTCCTTGCGTAAATATGGAGGAACGATCCTATTGGCACGCTATAGACATTGCAATGCAATAAAATCTGTCTGAGAAATTTAATTTTATTGACATTTTCGACTAGTATCGCGGTGCCATAACTATCATGCATAAATATGGAGGAAAGATACTATTGGCGTGCTATGGCCGCTGCAATCCTA
>NW_017038064.1:0-219 GCF_001483705.2 Eufriesea mexicana | reverse complement strand
AACACATTGCGTACGGCATAGAAATCTCTAAGACATATGACAGGGACCACACGTTTAGACAAATCAGTGCGTTGACATCTAAGGTCCATAACAGATGGCGCACGAAGCACGAGAAGCACGAGAAAACTCGCAAGCGGGCCTTAACAGATGGCGCGCGAAGCACGAGAAAATTCATCAGCGAGCCTTAACAGATGGCGCGTGAAGCATAGAAAACTCGCA
>NW_017038063.1:0-219 GCF_001483705.2 Eufriesea mexicana | reverse complement strand
GAGACCGCAATTGCTGTCCTCCCGTGAGTCGAGCAGAGTACAGTAGAGCAACGTAGATCGCAGGTTTCAACCGAGCAGCAGGGTATATCACAAAAGTCTAAGCTAACCTATCCTAACATAGTGTAACGTAACATAATCGAACGCTACCTAGCACAAACAAACGTGCAGAGACCAATACGGCTGTGCTCCGGATAGCCAAGCAGAATATACTGTAGCCCA
>NW_017038062.1:0-219 GCF_001483705.2 Eufriesea mexicana | reverse complement strand
GGTTATGTTACGGTTGGGTACGTTAGGAGAGGACAGCTTTGACTTTAGTGCTATGGTCTGCTATTGGGTGGATTCGCGTGCCCTACAGTGCATACACATTTTCAGATTGGCTCTGGGAATGCCACTAACAGTGGTATCAGCACGTTATGTTGAGACATGTTGCGCTCTGTTAGGTTGGGCTTGGCAAAGTTTGGTTAGGATACCTTTATCTTTTGTGCT
>NW_017038061.1:0-219 GCF_001483705.2 Eufriesea mexicana | reverse complement strand
TGGACCTTGGTATATGCACTGATGTGCAGTTGATTTCGGCGCTCTACTGCGCTCTAATGTACTATGCTTGTCCCTCGGGAGGCCAGCAATAATGTTCGTGGCACGCTTGTTTGAGATATGCTACGTTAGGCTTGGCTGGCCTAGGATATGTTTGGTTAGGAGAGCTTTGTCTATTGTGCTATACACTTCTATTCGGTCGATATCAGCGCACCGCATTGT
>NW_017038060.1:0-219 GCF_001483705.2 Eufriesea mexicana | reverse complement strand
ACTGTGCTTTAATATTTTCAGCTCGGTTCTGGAAAGGCCAGCAACAGAGGTCGCGGTACGATAGGTTGATTCAGGTTACTTACGGTTATGTTGGGATAGGTAATGTTTGGTCAGGATAGCCTTAACTTTTGTGCTGTACGCTGTTATTCGGTGGACTTCTGCGCTCCACTGTGCGCTGGTATGTCCAGCTTTGCTCTGGGGTGGGCAGCAATAGCGAAC
>NW_017038059.1:0-219 GCF_001483705.2 Eufriesea mexicana | reverse complement strand
TTCTAGGACGATTCTATAGCACTGCGAAGCCTATAGCACGCCAGTAGAACCTCTCCTCCTTATGAATGCAAAAAAGATAGCTCACCACATTAAGATTCGAAACTGTCAATAAAATTGAACTCTCCAGCCAGATTCTATAGCATTGCAAAGGCCGTTGCACATCAAATGTATCTTTCCCAATTATTTATGCAAGAAAGTTAGCTCACCAGGATATTAATC
>NW_017038058.1:0-219 GCF_001483705.2 Eufriesea mexicana | reverse complement strand
AAATTTATAACCTGCTGTAGCATGGTGTATAGATCGCTTATCGCCTTCAATCCAATGGCAAGTACAGCTATCTGCTTGACAAAGGATAGGTATATTCGTAATATATAACCTGTTATAGCTTGAAGAGTAGATAGCCTAACGCCTTCAATCCAATGTCAAGTACAGCCACCTACTTTCCAGAGAATAGGTCATTCAAAATCTATAACCTGTTATAGAATG
>NW_017038057.1:0-219 GCF_001483705.2 Eufriesea mexicana | reverse complement strand
TATTCAAAATCTATAATCTGTTATAGCTTGGTGAATACATCGCCTATCGCCTGCAATCCAATGACAAGGACAGCCATCTACTTGCCAAAGAATAGGCATATTCAAAATCTATAATCTGTTACAGCTTGGTGAATAGATCGCCTAAGGCCTTCAATGCAATGGCAAGTACAGCCAGCTACTTGCCAGAGAATTGGTCTATTCAAAATCTATAACCTGTTA
>NW_017038056.1:0-219 GCF_001483705.2 Eufriesea mexicana | reverse complement strand
AGTGACCATGGTAATCCAGCGGCAGAAGTATAGTGATGATGGCTGCACTCGGTACGGTGTTGCCAATTGTTAATATCTCGGGGGATAATATATGTGTAATTTGTCGTTGCATAATTGTTATGGAATAAGAGTCTTCATTGAACATGCTAATCCAACGGCAACATTGCTCTATTTGTGTATATACTAAGTACATCACTGCCAAGTGTAAATAACGCAAGC
>NW_017038055.1:0-219 GCF_001483705.2 Eufriesea mexicana | reverse complement strand
TCAATAACATTGAATATTCCAGGCAGATTCTACAGCACTGCAATGGCTAGAGCACGCCAATAAAATCGTTCTTCCTTATTTATGCAAGAAAGCTTCCTCACAACGATATTAGCCGAAGATGTCAATAAAATTGAATTTTCGAGGCAGACTCTATAACATTGCAATGGATATAGCTCGCCAGCAGTATCTTTCCTCCTTACACATGCAAGGATGTCAGCT
>NW_017038054.1:0-219 GCF_001483705.2 Eufriesea mexicana | reverse complement strand
CGTTAAGCATATTTCTGTTACGTTTGGCGTTGTTGCGATTAGTTTCGTTAGGACAGGGTAGCCATGACTTTTGCGCTACACACGGCTGTTCGGTGGATGCTACCGCTCTGCTGTGCCCTAATATGCCATGCTTTGCTCTGGGGTGACCAGAAATTTTGGCTGCGGCGCGTTAGGTTGAGTCAGCACACGTTGGGCTATGTTTCGCTGGCATGTGTGAGG
>NW_017038053.1:0-219 GCF_001483705.2 Eufriesea mexicana | reverse complement strand
AGTAGGGCGGCCTGGATCACACAAATCCACCGATTGTCTGTGTACAGCACGAAAGTCGAAGTTACCTTCTGCCAACCTAGCCAATCGTAACATAAACAAACGTTACATAGCAGTAGGTAATATAACGAGAGCACTGCTGCTGCCCTCCCTAAGCCAAGCAGAGCATATTAGAGCACGGTATAGTGCAGAAGCCCACGGAATAGCAGTGTATAGCACAAA
>NW_017038052.1:0-219 GCF_001483705.2 Eufriesea mexicana | reverse complement strand
ATCCGAACATAGCCAATCGTAACACAACCAAACGTAACCTAACTCAACATTACGTAAAGCGACTACTATTTCTGGCGCTTCCAGATCCAAGCGGAATATACTAGAGCACAGTAGAGAGCAGAAATCCACCGTATTACCGTGCAAGGCGCAAAAGTGAAAGATACCCTCTCCTAACGTGTCATATCCTAACTTACCTAACCGGAGTGTAGCTCAACATAA
>NW_017038051.1:0-219 GCF_001483705.2 Eufriesea mexicana | reverse complement strand
CACCCATCCATACATCCATCGATCCATATATCTATCCATCCATACATCCATCCATCAACACGTCCATACATCCACACATTCATAATTCCATCCATCCATACATACATACAACCATACTTATATCCTTCCATACATACATACATACATCCATACATTCATCCACCCATACAACCATTCACTCATACATCCAGCCATCCACACATCCATGCAATTATAGAT
>NW_017038050.1:0-219 GCF_001483705.2 Eufriesea mexicana | reverse complement strand
TAACGTGGTGAGTTATCTTTCTCGCATAAATAAGGAGGAAAGATTCTACTGGCGTGCTATAGGATTGGCAGTGCTATAGAATCGTGCTGGAAAGTTCAATATTATTGACAGTCTCGGCTATTATTGAGGTGAGCTGCCTTTCTTGCCTCAATAAGTAGGGTAGACTCTATTGGCGTGCTATAGACATTGCAATGATATAGAGTGTGGTTGGAAAATTCA
>NW_017038049.1:0-219 GCF_001483705.2 Eufriesea mexicana | reverse complement strand
ATAGGTCTATTCAAAATCTATAATCTGTTATAGCTTGGAGATTAGGTCGCCTAACGCCTTCAACCAATGGCAACAACAGCCATCTACTTGCCATAGAATTGGTCTATTCAATATGTATATCCTGTTATCGCTTGGTGCATAGATCGCCTAACGCCATCAATCCAATGGCAAGTACAGTCATCTGCTTGCGAGAGAGTAGGTCTATTCAAAATCCATAAC
>NW_017038048.1:0-219 GCF_001483705.2 Eufriesea mexicana | reverse complement strand
CTGCATGTATGGATGTATGGATGTATCGAGTGATGGATGTACTAATGGATGCATTTATGAATGCATGGATGTGGGGATGTATGCATGAATGTATGTATGGATGGATGGATGTATGGTTGGATGGCTTTGTGCATGAGTGGATGGGTGGATCTATGCATGGATGTATGCATGGATGTATGTATGGATGAGTGTATGGGTGAATGCATGGATTAATGGATG
>NW_017038047.1:0-219 GCF_001483705.2 Eufriesea mexicana | reverse complement strand
ACTAACGTGCTCTAGTACATTCTGCTTGTCTCCGCGGATGACAGCAATAATGTTCTCGTCATGATAGGTTAAGCTTGGAAACGTTTGAGTATGTCATGTTTGGCTTGGTTAGAATAGGCTACTTCGACCTTTTGTGCTTTACACTGCTATTCGGCTAATTTCTGTTATCTAAAGTGCCCTAATATATCCTGGTTTACTCTGGGGAGGCCAGGAGCAGTT
>NW_017038046.1:0-219 GCF_001483705.2 Eufriesea mexicana | reverse complement strand
TTGATATCGAAGCCGTTGGCTGCAACGGATCGTTATCGGAAAAGTACGAACTGCATTGAATAAGCCTGACATTTCGCGAAAAACCCGTCTCGGCTTCCGTTTCGGGACAGGTTCCGGTCTAAAATGGAAGTAGATCATATTTTACAATCATACTTATACCGAACTCGATAAGATAACAATGTTTTATCGTGTACATATCGAGCATGTGAAGAGTTATGC
>NW_017038045.1:0-219 GCF_001483705.2 Eufriesea mexicana | reverse complement strand
AATCATTATTCATCGTCTAGGGACGAAGGATATCTTTTTTTCATTCTATAGTTGCTGTACAATACAAACCTTCAGGGAACTGGTTAATCCAAGGGCAACTCTGTTCTCTTGGTTGATGTAGTGCGCGTCGTACTGTTAATTGTAAATATCTCTAGACATACCAGTTATATGCATTGACTATTCTCGAAATTTTGTGGAATTTAAATCATCAGTGAACAA
>NW_017038044.1:0-219 GCF_001483705.2 Eufriesea mexicana | reverse complement strand
GGCAGAACTTGCCATTGGATTGAAGGCGTTTGGCGATCTATTCATCAAGTCACAACAGATAATGGATTTTGAATAGACCTATTCTCTGACATGTAGATGCCTGTACTAGCCATTCGATTGAAGCCGTTAGGCGATCTATTCACCAAGCTATTACAAGTTATAGATTTTGAAAAGCCTATTCTCTGGCAAGTAAATGGCTGTCCTTGACGTTGGTTGAAG
>NW_017038043.1:0-219 GCF_001483705.2 Eufriesea mexicana | reverse complement strand
AGCCAAACACACACCATCGTGCCGCGACCACTATTGCTGGCCTCCCCAGAGTCTTGCAGATTAGAGTAGAGCACAGTGGGTGGCAGATATCCTCCAAACATCCGTTTATAGCACGAAAGTGGTAGCTACACTAGCCGAACATAACCTAACCTAACCTAACCGATCGTAAGATAAATCTACCTACAGTGCAACGACCGCCATTGCTCGTATCACCAGTGT
>NW_017038042.1:0-219 GCF_001483705.2 Eufriesea mexicana | reverse complement strand
ACCTGTCCTGACCAAACATAGCCTAAGCCAACGTAACCGAACGCAACGTGCCTCAGCATAACGGGCGGAGACCGCTATTGTTGCCCTCTCCAGAGCGAAGCAGGAGATACTAGAGCTCAGTGGATCGCAGAAATCCACCGAAAAGCAGGGGGGGGTGGTGGTTGACTTGGATATCTTACACTTTTGTGCTATAAACTGCAATGCGGTGGAATACTGCGG
>NW_017038041.1:0-219 GCF_001483705.2 Eufriesea mexicana | reverse complement strand
GTTTGGTTATGTTGGGATAGCATAACTTTGTCTTTTGTGCCTTAAACTGCTATTCGTTGGATTCCCGGGCTCTACATTGCTCTATTATGCTCTGCTCGAATCCGAGGTGATCAGCAATAGTGGTCGTGACACGATAGGTTGAGTTATGTTACGTGCGGTTAGGATAGTTTTGGTTAGGTTTGATTATGATGGCTTTGACCTTTACGCTATACAATGATG
>NW_017038040.1:0-219 GCF_001483705.2 Eufriesea mexicana | reverse complement strand
TAATATCGTGGTGAGATAACTTTTCTGCATAAATAAGGAGGAAAGATTCTATTTGCGCGCTATGCCCGTTGCAGTGCAATAGAAATTGACTGGAAAATTCAATTTTATTGAAATTTTCGTTTTATATCGTGGTGAGGTAACTTTCTTGCTTGAATGAGTAGGAAAGATTCTATTGTCGTGCTATTTCCATTGCAATGCTACAGAATCTGACGGGAAAAT
>NW_017038039.1:0-219 GCF_001483705.2 Eufriesea mexicana | reverse complement strand
GTGGATCGATGGATGTATGGATGGTTGCTTGTATGGATGGATGGATGTATGGTTCGATGGAAGTATGGATGGATGTATGTGTGGAAGGATGAATGGATGGGTGGTTGGATGTATGGCAGGATGGATGTATGGATGGATGGATGGATGTATGGTCGAATGGCTGTGCCGATAGATGGATGTATGGATGGATAGAGGTATGGATGGACGGATCTACGTATG
>NW_017038038.1:0-219 GCF_001483705.2 Eufriesea mexicana | reverse complement strand
CGTGCTATTGGCATTGCAATGCCGAAGAATCTGGCTGGAAAAATCAATTTTATTGACATTAACATGGAAGAAAGATTCTATTGGCGCGATATAGCCACTGCAATGCTATAGAATCTGGATGGAAGATTCAATTTTATTGTCATTTTCTACTAATACCGTGGAGAGCTAATTTTCTTGCATAAACAAGGAGGAAAGATTATATTGGCAAGCTATAACCAT
>NW_017038037.1:0-219 GCF_001483705.2 Eufriesea mexicana | reverse complement strand
GTGAACAGCACAAAAGCCAAAACATCCTATCCTAACCTGACCTAACCAAGCATAACCGTACGTAGCAATGCTCCAAGTAGCGTGCAGCTACCAATGCTCCTAGACACCTCAGAGAAAAGCAGAATGTAGTAGAGCACAGTAGATCACAGAGATCCGCCGAATAACAGTGTATAGCACGAAAGTCAAGGTGATCCTAACCAAACGTAGCCTAACGAAACC
>NW_017038036.1:0-219 GCF_001483705.2 Eufriesea mexicana | reverse complement strand
TCGTCCTTGTTTATGCAACAAATCTAGCTCACCACGGTAACAGACGAAAATCTCAATAAAATTTAATTTTCCAGTCAGATTCTATAGCATTGCAATGACTATAGCATGCCAATAGAATCTTTGCTCCTTATTTACGCAACAAAGTTAGATCACAATGATATTAGTCGAAAATGTTCATAAAACTGAATTTTCCAGTCAGATTCTATAGCATTGCAATGG
>NW_017038035.1:0-219 GCF_001483705.2 Eufriesea mexicana | reverse complement strand
CGGCGTAGAGCTGTGTGCAGTAGAGCAATATAGAGCGCAGAAATCCACTAAATAGCTGTGTATTGAACAAAAGACAGAGAAACCCTCACCGATCATTCCTAACCTTACATAGCGAAACGAAACCTAACTCAAGCTAACGTGCCGATACCGCTGTTTCTGGACACCACAGGGAAAAGCAGGGCATATTAGAGGATATCAGGGCGCAGAAATCAACGGGAC
>NW_017038034.1:0-219 GCF_001483705.2 Eufriesea mexicana | reverse complement strand
ATGCAATCTACTGTGCTCTAGCATGTTCTGATTCTCTCCGGGGAGGAAACAAATGGAGGCAGCTGCACGTTAGGCTGTGTTAGGATACGTTTGGCTGTGCAAAGTTTGGGTATGTTAGTTTAGGGCTGCTCAGACTTTTGTGACATACACAGATAATCGGCGGAATTCTGCGCTCTACATTGCTCTAATATGTTCTACTTGGCTCTGTGGTGGCCAGCA
>NW_017038033.1:0-219 GCF_001483705.2 Eufriesea mexicana | reverse complement strand
AGCCTCGTGTTTCAATTAAGCTCGGCTTCGTAAACTTCGTCAACTTCGCGGAATATCGCTACGAAGAGGACCGGTAACTTAACCGGTACAAATTTGCTCGGGCCGTCTGGTCGCGTTAAAAATAACCGTGTTATAATCGAAGAACGAAAGTTAGCCGTAAAAATAACGAGCATCGACGCGTTCGATACTTATACCGGGTGTCTCCACTTTCTTACGAAT
>NW_017038032.1:0-219 GCF_001483705.2 Eufriesea mexicana | reverse complement strand
CGACTTTGTACTAGGGTAACATGACATGACAGGAGGTCGTTCATTGAGCCAGTTCCAAGAAATTACGTCATTTCCAAGAATTCTCGGATAATTCTTTTACACCCTGGTCGTAAAATTTTCGAACGATTTCGCGACTTTGTACTAGGATAACATGATATGTCAGGAGGTCGATCATCAAGACAGTTCCAAGAAATGACGTCATTTCTAGGAATTCTCGGA
>NW_017038031.1:0-219 GCF_001483705.2 Eufriesea mexicana | reverse complement strand
AACTTTCCAGCCAGATTCCAGTGCATTGCAATGGCTGTAACACGCCAATGGAATCTATCCTCCCTTTTTACGCATGAAAGATAGCTCACCACGATATTGGAGGAAAATGTCAATAAAATAGGGTATTCCAGGCACATTCCATATCATTGCAACGGTTTTAGCACGACAAAATAATATTTCCTCCTTATTATGCAAGAAAGGCAGGGCACCAGAATATTA
>NW_017038030.1:0-219 GCF_001483705.2 Eufriesea mexicana | reverse complement strand
ACGTCCTGTTGGTTTGGGTCAGGTTTGTGTAGCTCTGACTTTTCTTATTTGCACTGCGATTCTTCGGATTTCTGCATTCTACTCTCCACTAGTGTGTTCTGCTTGGCTCCTCGGTGGCCGGCAATAGCGGTCGCGGATCGTTAGGTTAAGTTATGCAGCGTTTGGTTATGCTACGATTGGTTAGATTAGGAGAGCTTTGACATTAGTGCTATAGTCCGC
>NW_017038029.1:0-219 GCF_001483705.2 Eufriesea mexicana | reverse complement strand
TGGCAGCTTCGACTTTTCTGCTATACACTGCCATTATATGGGCTTCTGCGACCTACTCTCCTCCTGTACGTCCTGCTGGCGATGAGGAGCACAGAAATAGTGGTCTAGGAACGTTAAGTTGGACTTAGTTGCGTTTGGTTACGTTATGTTTGGTTCGGTTAGATAGGATAACTTTGACTTTTGTGCCATACACTGGTGTTCGGTGGACATCTGCGGTCT
>NW_017038028.1:0-219 GCF_001483705.2 Eufriesea mexicana | reverse complement strand
TGATATCTTGACCAAACCAATTCCAACCTAACACGACCGAACGTAGCATAATTCAAACTAGCGAGCCGAGACCGTAATTGCTGACATCCCCGGGGCCAATCAGAAGATACCGGAGCACAGTAGAGCGCTGGAATCCGCCGCACTGCAGTGTAAAGTACAAAAGTCAAGACCATCGTGACCAAACCGAAACTAACCTAACCTAGACAAACGAAGCGTGCC
>NW_017038027.1:0-219 GCF_001483705.2 Eufriesea mexicana | reverse complement strand
ACGTAACCTAACTCAACCTAACGTGCCTAGGCTATTATTGCTGACATCCCCGGAGCAAAGCAGGAGATGTTAGAGCCCAGTAGAGCGCAGAAATCCACACAAGAGAGGTGTATAGCACAAAGGTCGAAGCTATAATCTCTTAAATAAACCAACCGTAACATATACGGACGTTATGTAAATCAAACAAACGTGACGCGATCACTATTGCTGGCCTCCCCA
>NW_017038026.1:0-219 GCF_001483705.2 Eufriesea mexicana | reverse complement strand
GCCTACCCCAATCCAACAAAACGTAACCTAACTCAACCAAACGTGCCACAACCGCTATTGCTGTCCTCCACAGAGACAAGTAGAGGCTAGTAGAGCAGTGCTGAGCGCAAATATCGACCGAACTGCAGCGTATAGCACAAAAGACAAAGCTACCACAACCAAACAAATCCCAACCTAGCCAAGCCAACCGTAACCTATCTCAACCCAGCGTGCCGAGGC
>NW_017038025.1:0-219 GCF_001483705.2 Eufriesea mexicana | reverse complement strand
TCGACTTTTGTACTATAAACTGCAATTCGGAGTATTGCTGCGCTCTGCATTGCACTACTACATTATGCTTGTCTCTGGGGGGCCCGGAGCAGTGGTCGCAGCACGTTGCATTGGACTATGCTATGCTTGGTTAGATTAGGTTAGGTCAGGTTAGGAAAGGATACCTTCGAGTTTTGTGCTATTCACAGCATTGCGGTTGATTACAACGCACTACTGTGA
>NW_017038024.1:0-219 GCF_001483705.2 Eufriesea mexicana | reverse complement strand
TCATAGTAATGTAGCCGTTGGACTACCCTTTTCACTGATGTTACACATTCGAACGCAATTCTACGGTTACTTATGAAAAGCGAGGTTGTGTCTTGTGACATTTACAACCACCGGGTCTGCAATTGGCACATCTTACAACAGAGCACAATTGCCATCCGATTCAATTATTCTCTGAAGGTGTATATTCGACAGCAGTTGCAGAATGATAAATGAATTTCC
>NW_017038023.1:0-219 GCF_001483705.2 Eufriesea mexicana | reverse complement strand
TGAAAATGTCTGACCGGTGGTACTACTTTGCACCACCGATAATGTCTGACCGATGATACTACTCTACACCACTGAAAATGTCTGACCGGTGGTACATATTTGCATCACTGAAAATGTCTGACAGATGACACTACTTTGCATCACTGAAATGTCTGACAGATGGTACTTCTTTGCATTCCTGAAAACGTCTGACAGATGATACTACTTTGCATAATTAAT
>NW_017038022.1:0-219 GCF_001483705.2 Eufriesea mexicana | reverse complement strand
CTGATTTCTGCGCTCTACTGTGCTCCAGCATGTGTGGCTTGGTTGTGTGGTTTCCAACAATGGTGGTCTCCGCTCGTTAGGTTTAGTTATTCTACGTTTGGTTAGGCTAGAGTAGGTCGTGCTGGGCTTGGATATCTCTGACTGCTGAGCTGTACAGGTTATTTGGAGGCCTTCTGCGCTATACCGTGCTCAAGTATTTTCTGCTTGCCTTTGGAGAGG
>NW_017038021.1:0-219 GCF_001483705.2 Eufriesea mexicana | reverse complement strand
GAGGAAAGCAACAGTCCCAGCGGCACGTTAGGTTGAGCTAGGTTGCGCTTGGGTATGTCACGATTGTTTTGGCTAGGATTGGATAGCTTTGACCTTTGTGCTAGAGTCTGCTGTTAGGTGGATTTCTGCGCCCTGCAGTGCTCTAATGCTTTCAGCTTGGCCCTGAGAATGCCAGCAATGTTGGTTTCGGCACGTTAGGTTGTGTCAAGTTACGTTTCG
>NW_017038020.1:0-219 GCF_001483705.2 Eufriesea mexicana | reverse complement strand
GTCGGGTCTCGATGCGTAGCCACCTCCACGTGGTGAGACCTGGTAATTGGTATCGTTCTCCGAAGAAAAATCTTTGGAGAACGATACCAAGCTAAGAGCTACGTACAAAGTTTAAGATATTTCCAATCTCTTGTTAATTTTCAATGTTCGAACTTTGAACTTTGAAAATAGAGAGTTGGCAATATTCGTTGAAGTAATATGTATATTAAGATGAACAAG
>NW_017038019.1:0-219 GCF_001483705.2 Eufriesea mexicana | reverse complement strand
CCACCTAATAGCAGACTATAGCACTGAAGTCAAAGCCGTCCCCTCCTAACATAACCAACACTACACAACCAAAATAACCCAACTGAACCTATCGTGCCGCGACCACTATCGCTGGCCTCCCCGAAGTCAAGCGGGAGAGGTTAGCGGAGAGTAGATCGCAGAGATCTGTATAATCGCAATGTACATCAGAAAAGTCAGAGTCACCCAAGCCTAATCCAA
>NW_017038018.1:0-219 GCF_001483705.2 Eufriesea mexicana | reverse complement strand
ATGCTATAGCAACTGCAATGCTCTAGAATTTGCCTGGAAAATTCAGTTCTGTTGATATTTTCGGCTAATATCGTTGTGAGCTACTTTTGTTGCATAAATAAGGAGGAAAGGTTCTACTGGCATGCGATAGCCATTGCAATGCTACAGAATCAGTCCGGAAAACTCAATTTTATTGACATTTTCAATATCGTGGTGAGCTATTTTTGTTGCATAAATAAG
>NW_017038017.1:0-219 GCF_001483705.2 Eufriesea mexicana | reverse complement strand
GGTAAGGGTGGCTCCGACTTCTGTGCTATTCACTGCTATTCGGTGGATTTCTGCGCTTTGCTGTGCTCTAGTACCTTCTGCTTGGCCATGGAGAGACCAGGAGTCTTGGTATCGGCACGTTAGTCTGAGTTATGTTGCGTTTGGTAATGTTACGTATGGTTAGGTTAGGACAGGGTAGCTCTGACTTTTGTGCTGTACACTGCTTTTCGGTGGATAGGC
>NW_017038016.1:0-219 GCF_001483705.2 Eufriesea mexicana | reverse complement strand
ATCCATCTATCGACACAGCCATCCGCCCATACATCCATCCATCCATACATCCACCCATCCATAAATCCATCTAACCATACATCCATCCGTCCGTATATCCATACATCCATACATCCATACAACCATGAATCCATCCTTCCATACATTGATACATCGGTACATCCGTCCGCAAATACTTCAATCCATCCATACATCCACCCATCCATACAACCATTCATC
>NW_017038015.1:0-219 GCF_001483705.2 Eufriesea mexicana | reverse complement strand
TACACATACATACATCCATACATCCGTACATCCGTCCATCCATACCTCAATCCATCCATACATACATTCATCCATACAGCCATTCATCCATTCATCCATCCGTCGATCCATCCGTGCATCCATACACCCATCAACACACAGATCCATACATACACTCATACATTCATCCATACATACATCCATACGTACATTCTTACATACATCCATACATACCTCCAT
>NW_017038014.1:0-219 GCF_001483705.2 Eufriesea mexicana | reverse complement strand
GACCAACCCAAATGTGTCATAACTGTAACTAAGGCGCCGCGGTCACAGTTTCTGTTCTCCACATATCAAAGCAGTGCATATTAGAACGCAGCAGGGGGCAGAAATCCAGCAGTTTTCTAGCACGAATGTCAAGGCTACAATATCCTAACATAACCCAACGAAACCTAACCCAGCCTAACGTGCCGAGACCACTATGGCTGGCATCCGGAGGGTCAAACA
>NW_017038013.1:0-219 GCF_001483705.2 Eufriesea mexicana | reverse complement strand
CATTTCTGTAGAATCTGGCTGGAAAATCCAATTTTATTAACATTTTCGGCTAATATCGTGGTGCGCATGCTTTCTTGCATAAACAAGGAGGAAAGATACTATTGGAGTGCTATATCCACTGCAATGCTATAGAATCTGCCTCGTAAATACAATTTCATTGACATTTTCGACTAATATCATGGTGGGGTAAGTTCCTTGCATAAATAAGGAGGAAAGATT
>NW_017038012.1:0-219 GCF_001483705.2 Eufriesea mexicana | reverse complement strand
TATCTGGATGGAAAATTCAATTTTATTGACATTTTCGACTAATATCAGGGTGTTCTATCTTTCCTTCATCAATAAGGAGGTTAGATTCTACTGGCGTGCTATAGCCATTGCATTGCTACAGCATCCAGCTGGGAAATACAATTTTATTGACATTTGCAAATAATATTGTGGTGAGCTAACTTTCTTGTATAAATACGGAGTAAAGATTCAATTGGCGTG
>NW_017038011.1:0-219 GCF_001483705.2 Eufriesea mexicana | reverse complement strand
TATAGCACACCAATAGAATCTTTCCGCCTTATATATGTAAGAAAGTTAGCTCACAACAATATTTGTCGAAAATGTCAATAAAATTGAGTTTTCCAGCCAGATACTATACAAATACAATGGCTATAGTAGGCCAATAGGTACTACCCACCTTATTTTTGCAAAAAAGTAAGCTCACCAGGTTATTAGTCGAAACTGCCTATAAAATTGAATTTTCCAGGA
>NW_017038010.1:0-219 GCF_001483705.2 Eufriesea mexicana | reverse complement strand
GCTATAGCCACTGCAATGCTGCCGAATCGGGCTGGAAAGTGCAATTTTATTGACATTTTCGACAAATATCGTGGTGAGCTAGCTTCCTTGCATAAGTATGGAGAAAAGATCCTTTTGGCGTGCTATAGCCATAGCAATGCAATAGAATCTTCCTGTAAAGTTCAATTTTATTGACATTTACGACTAATATCGTGGTGAGCTAGCTTCCTTGCATAAGTA
>NW_017038009.1:0-219 GCF_001483705.2 Eufriesea mexicana | reverse complement strand
TGACGCAACCTAGCCTCACCAAACGTAGCCAAACTCAATGTAACGTGCCGAAACCACTATTGCGGGCCCTTCCAGAGCCAAGCTGAACATATTAGAGTACAGTGGAGGTGCAAAAATCCGCCGGTGAGCAGTTTATCGCGCAAAGGTCATAGCTAGCCCCCCCTAGCCTATGAAAATGTAACGTAACCAAACGTAACATAACTAAACCTAAAGTGCAGC
>NW_017038008.1:0-219 GCF_001483705.2 Eufriesea mexicana | reverse complement strand
CAATGCGGTTAATTTCTGCGCTCTGCCGTGTTCTAGTATCTTCTGCTTGGTTCTGTGGAGGCCGGAAAGTGTGATCACGGCGCGTTAGGTGCAGATACATTACGTGTGTTTATGTAACGTATGGCTAGGTTAGGATACGTTAGCCCCGACTGTAGGGCTGTATATTGCTATTCGGTGGATTTCTGCTTTCCAGTGTCCTCTAATATGTTCTGCTTGGCC
>NW_017038007.1:0-219 GCF_001483705.2 Eufriesea mexicana | reverse complement strand
TGACCTGACCTGACCTGACATGACCTGATCTAACTTGACCTGACCTTGCCTGACCTGGCCTTAGCTGAGCTGACCTGGACTGACATCATCTGATATAAACTGACCTGATATGGCCTGGGCTGACCTGACCTTACCTGACCTGACTTGACCTGACTAAAACCAGACCTAACCTGACATGACCAGCCCCGACATTGCCTGGCATGACCTGACCTGATGTGA
>NW_017038006.1:0-219 GCF_001483705.2 Eufriesea mexicana | reverse complement strand
TCAAGCGTAATCTAACACAACATAACGTGCCGAGATCGCTATATCTAGCCTAAGTTGATCTATGCCAGATCAAAGCAGAGCATATTACGTCATAGAGCAGCTCAGAAGTCCACCGAATATATCTGTGTAGCACAAAAGTTATAGATATCCTGACGGAGCCTGACCCAACCTAACATAATCCAACGTAGACTTACACAACGTAAAGTGCCGGTACCAATA
>NW_017038005.1:0-219 GCF_001483705.2 Eufriesea mexicana | reverse complement strand
CTATAGAGTAGTCCTGGAAAATTCAATTTTATTGACATTTTCGGCTAATATCGTGGTGAGCTTTCTTTCGGGAGTAAATAAGGAGGAAGGATTCAATTTGTGTGCTATAGCCATTGTTGTCCTGTAGAATGTGGCTGGAAAATACAAATTTATTGACATTTTCGACAAATATCGTGGTGAGCTAACTTTCATGAATAAACAAGGAGGAAAGGTTCTATT
>NW_017038004.1:0-219 GCF_001483705.2 Eufriesea mexicana | reverse complement strand
CTCAAGTAATGCCATCTACTTGCCTGGGAATAGGTCTATTCAAAATCAATAACATGTTATAGCGTGGTGAATAGATCGCTTAACACCTTCAATCCAATGGCAAGTACAGCCATTTACTTGTCAGAGTATAGGGCTATTCAAGCTCTATATTCTGCTACAGCTTGCAGAATAGGTCGCCTAACGTCTTCAACCAATGGCAAGTACAGCCATCTACTTGCC
>NW_017038003.1:0-219 GCF_001483705.2 Eufriesea mexicana | reverse complement strand
CCTCCTTATTTATGCACGAAAGTTAACTCACCACGATATTAGTCGTAAATGTCAATAGAATTGAATTTTCCAGCCAGATTCTACAGCATTGCATTGGATATAGCACGCCAAATGTATCTTTCCTCCTTACCAATGCAAGGAAGTTAGGTCTCCGCGATATTAGTCGAAAATGTCAATATAATTGAATTTTCCAGGAAGATTCTATAGCTTTGCAATACC
>NW_017038002.1:0-219 GCF_001483705.2 Eufriesea mexicana | reverse complement strand
CAAAGCTATCCAGAACTAACACAAACTAGCCTAACATAATCAAGCTTAGCATAACACAAACTGACGTGCCGAAACCACTACTGCTGGCCCACCCAAAGCCAAGCTGAATGTACTCGAGCTGAGTGGAGTGCAGAAATCCGCCGAATGGCGGTGTATAGCGCAAAAGCCGAAGCTAGACCTTCCAAACCAAAGAAATCGTAACGTAGTCAATCGTAGCAT
>NW_017038001.1:0-219 GCF_001483705.2 Eufriesea mexicana | reverse complement strand
TCGACGTATGGATGGATGGATGTATGGATGGACGGATGGTTTTCTGGACGGATGATTGGATTATCATACGGATGGATGGGTGGATGGATGGATTGAGTTATGGATGTGTGGATGTATCGATCTAAGTATGTATGGAAGGATTGATTTACGGATGGTTGGATGTATGGATGTATGGGTGTACGGATGTATGGATGTATGGATGTATGGGTGGATGGACGG
>NW_017038000.1:0-219 GCF_001483705.2 Eufriesea mexicana | reverse complement strand
CCCCCCCCCCCCCCCCCCCCCAGGGACAGCAGGACGAATTAGGGAAGCGTAGAGCGCAGAAATCCATAGAATCGCAGCGTGTAGCACAAAACGCGAAGCTACCTTGTCCTAACCTACCGAACATAACGTAAGCGACCGTAACATAGCTCGAACTTTCGTGCCGAGATCATTTTTGCAGGCATCAGCAGAGCCACGCAGAACATGTTAGAGGGCACTAAA
>NW_017037999.1:0-219 GCF_001483705.2 Eufriesea mexicana | reverse complement strand
GCATGTATGGATGCATGAATGAAAGGATGTATGAGTGGATGGATGTGTGGATGGGTGGATGTAAGGGTGTAAGAATGTATGGATGCATGCATGTATGGATGTGCGAATGTCTGGATGTATGGACGTATGGATGTACGAATTTATGGATGTACGGGAGTATGGATGTATATATGGATGGATGGATGTATTGATGTATGTATGTATGTATGGATGGATGGA
>NW_017037998.1:0-219 GCF_001483705.2 Eufriesea mexicana | reverse complement strand
CTCAGCGTCCTACGTTGCCCTCCTGTACTCTACTTGGCACTCATGAGGCCGGTAATGGTGCTCCCGGCACGCTAGTTTGAGTTTGGCTACGTTCGGTTACGTTACGTTAGTCTGGGTTAGGTATGGATAGCTCTGGTTCACGCGGCATACAGTGTGGTGCGGTGGATTTCTGCGTTCCACTGTGCTCTAGTATATTCTGCTGGCTCTGGAGAGGTAAGT
>NW_017037997.1:0-219 GCF_001483705.2 Eufriesea mexicana | reverse complement strand
CTACTGTGTTCTAATATGTTCTGCTTGGCTCTGGGCCTGCCAGCAATTGTGGTCTCGTCTCGTCAGGTCGAGTTACGTTAGACTTGGCTTGGCTAGGTTAGGTTAGGCTTGGTTAGGGTAGCTGCGACTTTTGCGCTGTACTCTGCTCTTCGGATTATTCCTGCGCTCTGCGTTACTCTACTAGACTCCGCTTGTCTGCGAGGAGGCCAGCAGGAGTGG
>NW_017037996.1:0-219 GCF_001483705.2 Eufriesea mexicana | reverse complement strand
TCAAGATCTATAACCTGTTTAGCTTGGTGAATAGGTCGCCTAACGCCTTCAATCCAATGGCAATTTCAGCCATCTACTTGCCAGAGAATAAGTCTATTCGAAATCTTTCATCTGTTATAGCTTGGAGAATAGATCGACATACGCCTTCGATACAACTTCAGGTACAACCATCTACTTGCCAGAGTATAGCTCTATTGAAGATATATAGTCTGCTATAGC
>NW_017037995.1:0-219 GCF_001483705.2 Eufriesea mexicana | reverse complement strand
TGATACATATCCTTTCTATTTTTACAATCTATTACGCGTTTCATATAATTTTCAAAGTGAAACGATGAAAACGAATTTTCTTTTCACAGGAATATTCCTCGCTAAACGATAAATTACCCTGTACTTACAACGCGTATCCCCATGAACGAAAGGTGGAAAGACACGTAGCTAAGTAGCAGGTCTAAATAGATGGATTTGACCAGAGGGAATTTCATCATA
>NW_017037994.1:0-219 GCF_001483705.2 Eufriesea mexicana | reverse complement strand
GAGTGGAGAGTGGAGTGAATGGCCCACGCATTCGCAGTGTATAACACAAGGACATGAGCACCCTACCATAACCCAGCCGACCGAGCGTTACCGTACAGAAACATACGTGCCGAGAGCACCACTGCTGGCCTACTCAGGGCCAAGCAAGGTATAGTAGATCGCTGTAGAGCGAAGCAATCCACCGAATAACAGTATGTAGCACAAATGTCGAACATACCC
>NW_017037993.1:0-219 GCF_001483705.2 Eufriesea mexicana | reverse complement strand
ACATTTTTGACTAACATCGATGTGACCTGCCTTTCTTGCATAAATAATGGGGAAAGACTCTACTGGCGTGCTGTAGCGATTGCAGTGATATAGAATGTGCCTGCCAAATTCAATTTTATTGACTTTTTCGACAAATATCGCGGTGAGCTAACTTTCATGCAGAAACAAGTTGGAAAGATTATATTGGCAAGCCATAACCATTGCAATGCTATAGAACGT
>NW_017037992.1:0-219 GCF_001483705.2 Eufriesea mexicana | reverse complement strand
GTTAGGATAGGTTCAGCAATGGTGGCTTTGACTTTTGTGCTATGCACTGCAATAATGTGGATTCCTGCACCCTGCAGTACTCTAATATGCTCTGCTTGTCTGTTGGAGGCCAGCAATATTGGTCTCGTCACGTTATGTTTTGTTACACTATGTTTCGGTAGGTAAAATTAGGCAAAGTTAGGCCAGGATATGTTTGATATTTGTGGTATACACGGCAAG
>NW_017037991.1:0-219 GCF_001483705.2 Eufriesea mexicana | reverse complement strand
TTTGCCATCGGCACCACGGGAAGCCGCCCAAATCCCTGATGCGCGTGGTGAACGTCGCGGTCGAGGTACGGTACCGGATGAAATACCTCGGTCTCGCCCTTGATAGCTACTGGAAGTTCGACGAACATTTTCTCGCGCTGGCACCACGCATGGAAGGTATGGCGGGTGCGCTGTTTCGCCTGCTACCCAACCTGGGATGGCCAGACGGGTGGGTCCGGC
>NW_017037990.1:0-219 GCF_001483705.2 Eufriesea mexicana | reverse complement strand
GTAACTCAACATAACGAGCCGCGGCCGCTATTGCTGGACGCCCCGGCTCCAAGCAGAGTACTGCAGAACTCAGCAGAGCGCAGAAGTCTTGGGAATAACAGTGTATACCACGAAATTCTATGCTCTCCTAACCTAACATAAAGATAACCTTACCGAACGTAGCCCTACCAAACCTACCGTGACGAGACAATTATTACTGGCCACCACAGTGACGAGCAG
>NW_017037989.1:0-219 GCF_001483705.2 Eufriesea mexicana | reverse complement strand
GTCGAAAATGCCAATAGGATTCAACTTTTCAGACAGATTCTATTGTAACGCAATGGATATGACAAACCAATAGAATCTTTCCTCCTTATTTACGCAGAAAAGTTTGCTCAGCTCCATATTGGACGAAAATGTCAATAGAATTCAACTTTTCAGCCTGATTCTAGTCCAATGCAATGGCTATAGCAAACCAATATGTTCTTTCCTCCCGATTTATGCACA
>NW_017037988.1:0-219 GCF_001483705.2 Eufriesea mexicana | reverse complement strand
TCCACCACTCGTAATTTGTATTGGGTTTCTTCGATTAGCCCGTCATCCTTTTGCAAGTTCGGTCTTGAAACAATTATGATTGTTTTTAAGGCACGGAGCCAAAAAAAGAGGTTGTGTCTACATTTTTATTCATCTGGAAATATCCTATCTTACAAAACTCAAAATGCTCTTCACATGCCTTAACATAGAGCAAACCCTAACAAACCCTAAAATATATGA
>NW_017037987.1:0-219 GCF_001483705.2 Eufriesea mexicana | reverse complement strand
GGGTTTCTTTGACTTTCGTGGCATACACTGATATTCGGAGTATTCCTGTGCTATCCATTTCTCCGCTATACTCTACCCAACTCTGTGTAGGCTAGCAATAGTGATCGTGGCTCGTTATTTTGAGCTGGGTTTCATTTGGTTGGGTTAGGTTGGGATAAGTACGGCAAGGATAGATTTGACTTCCGTGCTATACACCGTTATTGTGTGTATTCCTGTGAT
>NW_017037986.1:0-219 GCF_001483705.2 Eufriesea mexicana | reverse complement strand
ATAGACTTATTCTATGGTAAGTAGATGGCTATACCCACCATTGGATTGAGAACGTTAGATGATGTATTCATCGAGTTATAACAGGTTATGAATTTTTAATAGAGCTATACTATGGTAAGTAGATGGCTATACCTGCCATTGGATTGAGAACGTTATGTGACCTATTCATCAAACTCTAGCAAGTTATAAATTTTGAACAGACTTATTCTGTGGTAAGTA
>NW_017037985.1:0-219 GCF_001483705.2 Eufriesea mexicana | reverse complement strand
CTACGTTACGTTTGTTTAGGTTAGGAGAGGATAGCTCCGAATTTTGGGCAATACACTGCTATTGGGTCGCTATCTGTACGCTGTATGGCTCTGCTAGCGTCTGCTAGTCTCTGGGGGTGGGGGGCATCAACTGCGGACGTGGCACGTTCTCTTGAACGAGGTTACGTTTTTTTACGCTTGGTTAGGCTATGCTTGGTTCGCGTCGCTTTGACTTTTGTA
>NW_017037984.1:0-219 GCF_001483705.2 Eufriesea mexicana | reverse complement strand
CTGACGGAATAGTTCAATTTTATTGACTTTTTCGGCTAATGTCGTGGTGAGCATGATTTTCCGAATAAACAAGAAGGAAAGTTCTTATTCGTTTGTTATAGCCATTGCATTGCAATAGAATCTGGTTGAAAAGATCAATTTTATTAACATTTTCGTCTAATATTGTGGTGAGCTAACCTGTATGCGTAAATACGGATGAAAGATACTGTTGGTTTGGTA
>NW_017037983.1:0-219 GCF_001483705.2 Eufriesea mexicana | reverse complement strand
GAAGGATGTGTGTATGGATGTATGTATGGACGAATGTATCTGTGCATCTATTGATATATATATATTGACGTGTGTATGGATGTATGGATGGGTGGATGGATGGATTGTTTTATGGATGTATGGATCGATGCAGGTATGGATCGGTGGATGTATGAGTGGATGGATGTATGGAATGATGTATGTACGGATGGATGAATGTATAGATGGTTGGCTTTATGG
>NW_017037982.1:0-219 GCF_001483705.2 Eufriesea mexicana | reverse complement strand
CATACAACCATACATACATCCATACATACATCCATACATACATCCATACATACATCCATACACCCATCCATCCATACAGCCATCCACTCATACATCCAGCCATCCATACATCCACACATAAATAGATCTATACATTCATACTTCCGTACACCCATTCATTCGTCCATACACCCATACACTCAACCATACATACATCCATAGATACATCCGTAAATGCAC
>NW_017037981.1:0-219 GCF_001483705.2 Eufriesea mexicana | reverse complement strand
ATCCGCGGATTACAGTGTATAGCACAAAGACTAAACTACCCCATTCTAACTTCACCGAACGTAACACAACCGAACGTATCATATCTCTACCTTACATGCTGAGACCACCAGTGTTGGCCTGCCATAACCCAAGCAGGATATTCTAGAGCGCAGCTGAGTGCAGAAATCCACCTCATTGCAGTGTACGGCGCAAAAGTCAAACATAGCCTGATCTAACAC
>NW_017037980.1:0-219 GCF_001483705.2 Eufriesea mexicana | reverse complement strand
ATCATTTTAAACATAACATATAAAAGAAGTAAATACATTATGTAATTCCATTTCTATAATCTTAATAGACCGTGTTTATGTATTTATATTTAGCTTAAGAACTGTTATCAGCTGATAAACATAGAAAAATGAAATGCTAAAAAAGAAAAATAGGAGTGACTTTCATATCTCCTAAGGGGAGCACAAACAGTTGACGTAATTATACTATGACTCCTTTAA
>NW_017037979.1:0-219 GCF_001483705.2 Eufriesea mexicana | reverse complement strand
TTGTGCTACACACGGCCATTCGGCAGAACCCTGAACTCTACTATGCTGTAATACGTTCAGCTCTGCCCTGGGAAATACAGCAATAGTGACTTCGGCATATCATATTTAGTTGGGCTACGTTTGGTTAGGTTAGGCTAGGTCCTACATTAATTGTTTCGCCCTACATTGCTCTGCCATGCTCTGCAGGTCTGTAGGTTGGCCAATAATAACGGTCTTGTC
>NW_017037978.1:0-219 GCF_001483705.2 Eufriesea mexicana | reverse complement strand
GACCTGACCTGACATGACTGACCTGACCTGACCAGGCCTGACCTGACCTGACCTGACCTGACCAGACGTGACCTGATCTAACTTGACCTGACCTTGCCTGACCTGGCCAGAGCTGAACTGACCTGAACTGACATCATCTGACCTAACCTGACCTGGCATGATCTGGGCTGACCTGATCTGACCTGACGTGTCTAGACCTGACCTGACCAGACCTGACGC
>NW_017037977.1:0-219 GCF_001483705.2 Eufriesea mexicana | reverse complement strand
TCACAAAGATATTAGTCGAAAATGTCAATAAAATTGAATTTTCCAGGAAGATTCTATGCCGTTTCATTCGTAATAGCACGCCAATCATATCTTTGCTCCTTATTTATGCAAGAAAGGTAGCTCACCACGATATTAGTCGAAAATATATGTAAGATGGAATTTTCCTGCCAGAGTCCATAGCATTGCATAGGCTACAGCACGCCAAAAGTATCTTTCCCC
>NW_017037976.1:0-219 GCF_001483705.2 Eufriesea mexicana | reverse complement strand
GCTATTCCGCTGATTCTTGCGCCCTGCATTGCTCTACAATACTCCGTTCTACTCTCGGGAGGCTAGTAATAGTGGTGCCGCCAGGTTAGATTGATTTAGGCTAAATTTGGTTATGTTAAGTTTGGTTAGGCTAGGACAGGTTATCATTGACTTTTATTCTACATACTTCAATTCGGCGAACTTCTGCGCTGTACTGTGCCCTAATATGCTCTGCTTGGC
>NW_017037975.1:0-219 GCF_001483705.2 Eufriesea mexicana | reverse complement strand
GCACGGCCATCATCACAACAATGTAGCCGTTGGAATACTTTGTTCACTGATGCTGTAAATTCCGAAGCAACTTTGGAATAATTAGGGTATGGTACGTTCGCGCCTCTGAATATTTACAAATGACATTGCGATACCTACTACATTCACCAATATAGTATTGTACTCATTGCATTAAGCTGCTCAATGATGAATTAAATCCTATAACAAATCTACTTCACA
>NW_017037974.1:0-219 GCF_001483705.2 Eufriesea mexicana | reverse complement strand
GACTTTAATAAGTCTTTCATATTAACAGGAGACGCTAGTAATGACGCATTAGGAGCTGTACTCACACAAAATGCACTTGCAGTTTTATTTCTAGAAACGTTAACCCTGCAGAAAAGAACTACACTGCCACTGAAAGGGAATTTTCAGCAATCGTATGGTCTATAAAGAGACTGAGGCAACACTTACTAAGAGGAATGTTCATTACACAAACAGATCATC
>NW_017037973.1:0-219 GCF_001483705.2 Eufriesea mexicana | reverse complement strand
CCTTCGATCCAATGGCAGGTACAGCCACCTACTTGCCGGAGAATCGGTCTACTGAAAATCTATAATCCGTTGTAGCTTGGTGAATAGATCGCCTTACGCCTTCAATCCAGTGGCAAGTACAGCCGGCTACTTGCCAAAGAATAAGCCTATCCAAGTTCTATAATCTGTTAAAGCTTGGTGAATACGTCGTGTAACGCCTTCAATCCAATGGCAAATACA
>NW_017037972.1:0-219 GCF_001483705.2 Eufriesea mexicana | reverse complement strand
TCGTGCTGCGACCACTGTTGCTGGCCTCCACAGGGCCATGCCGAACATATTGGGGGTGAGTATGGCGTAGTCATCCTAAGAGTCCAAGTGTAAAGCAGAAACTTCAAAGCCGTGCCAACCTTACCCATGCTTACATAAACTAGCCGAACGTAACTCAACTCAATCCAACATGCCGCGGTCACCATTTCTGACATCCACGCAGCGAAGCAGATCATATTA
>NW_017037971.1:0-219 GCF_001483705.2 Eufriesea mexicana | reverse complement strand
AATTCAGATTTATTGGCATTTTCGACTAATACCATGGCGAGCAATCTTGCTTTCATGAATAAGGTGGATGGACAAAATTGGCGTGCTATAGGCATTGCAATGCTACATAATCTTGCTGGTAAGTTCAATTTTAATGGCCTTTTCGACTAATATCAGGGTGGGCTATCTTTCTATCATAAATAAGGAGGAAGAATACTATTGGCGTGCTATAGCCATTGC
>NW_017037970.1:0-219 GCF_001483705.2 Eufriesea mexicana | reverse complement strand
AATCTTCGTTGCTCTACTGTACTCTATTCCATTCTGGGGTGGCAATCAATGGTGGTCGCGGCGTGACAGGTTTAGTCAGGTAACGTTTGGTTAGGATAGGTTAGGTTAGGTTCGGTTAGGCTATCTTCCTCCTTTGTTGTTTACATTGCCATTTGTCGGCATTCTGAGCTCTACTGTGCTCCACTATACTGTGCCGGAATACGGGGATGCCAGCAACAG
>NW_017037969.1:0-219 GCF_001483705.2 Eufriesea mexicana | reverse complement strand
CCAAGCTGAACACGCTAGAGCACTATAGAGCGCTGAAATCCACCGAACAGCAGTGTGTAGCACTAAAGAAGAAGGTATCACCTCCTAACATAGCCGATCGTAACCAAACCAAGCGTAACCTAACACAACCTGTCGTAACACGACCGCCATTGCTGTCCTCCCCAGAGTCGAGTAGCGTATAGCAGAGCAACGAGGAGAGCAGAGATCCACCGAACATTA
>NW_017037968.1:0-219 GCF_001483705.2 Eufriesea mexicana | reverse complement strand
TCATCCAAATTCTATGACGACGATAGAATGACGAAGGTGTGAATCAATTGTCACCAGAGATATTAACAATTGGCAACGCGGAAGTGGGTGTATCCGCCTACAAAATAATATAGCCATTTCATTAACGTACACACTGACCATCTAAATTCCATATCTATCCTAGAATGGCCAAAGGATTGACGAACTAACGCCACAGGTATTAAGAATTGAAGATAAAAC
>NW_017037967.1:0-219 GCF_001483705.2 Eufriesea mexicana | reverse complement strand
CATTTTCGACTATTATCGTGGTCCGCAAACTTACCGCATAGATAAGGAGGAAAGACTGTATTGGTTTGCTATAGCCATTGCATTGCTGTAGAATCCGCCTGGGAAGTTCAATTTTGTTGACATTTTCAGCTAACATCGTGGTGAGCAAGATTTTCCGCATGAATAATTAGGAAAGATTCTGTTGGTTTGCTATAGCCGTAGCATGGTAATAGAACCCGA
>NW_017037966.1:0-219 GCF_001483705.2 Eufriesea mexicana | reverse complement strand
TACTCACTGATCGTGTAAGTTCTATAGCAATTCCAAAATGAGCAATGGATAGATAAGTTCTTGTAAGGGATATTAAAGGCTAATTATAATGTAATGAGTATTGGCATGTAGGTATTTCTATAAAAATTGGCTTAGTCTGTGGACGAACACGCATATTCTATAGCAATTCATTATTGTTCAACGGATATATCATTTATTGCCAAAGATGCTAACAATTGA
>NW_017037965.1:0-219 GCF_001483705.2 Eufriesea mexicana | reverse complement strand
TTTCATTTCCATGAATTCTGGTTTTGACTGGAAATCGAATCTTTTCTTCTGCTTCTATATTTAGATTTCTGTCTTGTATTTTGTATTTCTCATTCGTGTGGATTTTGATTTTCACCGGAAATCGAATTTTTTCTTCAGCTTCTATATTTATATTTCTCTTCCTTATTCTGTATTTTTATGCACTTCCTTTGTGAACATTTAAGTTTTGATTAGAAATCG
>NW_017037964.1:0-219 GCF_001483705.2 Eufriesea mexicana | reverse complement strand
GCGTGAAGGAGCCACCTTCGCGTGGTGCAGTGCATTGGTGGTCGGCTGAAATCGCGCACCTCCAGGAGCTCTGCGTGCTCGTCCGGCGCCAGTACACTCGGGCGCATCATCGACGACGCGCGGTGTCCGCCGAGGAAATCGCGCGTCTCTATCGCAGGTACCGGTCCGCGGTGGGCGATCTCCGGACGGAGATTCGCAGAGCCAAATCTCGGCAATGGG
>NW_017037963.1:0-219 GCF_001483705.2 Eufriesea mexicana | reverse complement strand
GATTTCTGCGCACTACTGCGTTCTAATATTTTCTGACTGGATCTGGGGAGGGCAGCAATAGTGACTAGGTTACGTTTGGCTTGGGTTTGATAGGCTACTTTGACTATAGCTCTGAACACTGCCATTCGGTTGGGTCTCTGCATTCTACTGTACTCTAGTATGCTCTGTCTGGCTCTGGAGAGGCCAGAAATATTGGTCTCGTGATGTTACGTTTAGTTA
>NW_017037962.1:0-219 GCF_001483705.2 Eufriesea mexicana | reverse complement strand
GTGCATAAATAAGGAGGAAAGTTTCTATTGACGCGCTATAGCCATTGCATTGCTATAGGGTATTGATGGAAAACTCAATTTTACTGACATTTTCGACTAATATCGTGGTGAGCTAACTTTCTTTCATAAATGAGGAGGAGAGATATTATTTTCGCTCTATAGCCATTGCAGTGCTTTAGAATCAGGCTAGAATAATCAATTCCATTGACATTTTCTACT
>NW_017037961.1:0-219 GCF_001483705.2 Eufriesea mexicana | reverse complement strand
ATGCTTAACCTAACCAAACGTAACATATCCCTGACTACATTGCCACGTCAAATATTGCCGTCACCCCACATTCGAGCGGAGCATATTACAGCAAAGTAGAAAGCAGAAATCCGCCGAATATCAGTGCATAGCGCAAAAGTCAAAGCTATCCTCTCATGCCCTAGCAAAGCTCAACATAACCAACCGTAATATAACACAGCGTAACGTGCGGAGATCACG
>NW_017037960.1:0-219 GCF_001483705.2 Eufriesea mexicana | reverse complement strand
CTTGCTTGAGTTAAGTTACGTCTTTCTATGTAAGGTTGGCTTAGGTCTGGAAATGGTAGCTTTTACTTTTGTGTTATACACATCCATACGGTGGATTTCTGTGTAGTACTGTGATCCAATGTTCCCTGCTTTGCTCTGCGAGTTCCAGAAGTAGTTGCCGCCGCCCGTTAGGTTGTGGTAGGTTACGATTGAATATGTTAAGTTAGTCTGGTTAAGGTT
>NW_017037959.1:0-219 GCF_001483705.2 Eufriesea mexicana | reverse complement strand
TCTGTTATAGCTTGGTGAATAGAACGCCTAGCGCCTTCAATCCAATGGCGAGTACAGCCATCTTCTTGCTAGGGAATATATCTATTCAAAATCTATGATCTGTTATAGTTTGGTGAATAGGCCGCCTAACGACTTCAATCCAATGGCAAGTACAGGCATCTACATGCCAGAGAATAGGTCTATTCAAAATCTATTGTCTGTTGTAGCTTGGTGAGTAGA
>NW_017037958.1:0-219 GCF_001483705.2 Eufriesea mexicana | reverse complement strand
TCCATACATACATCCATACATACATCCATACATACATCCAACCATACATTCATCCGCTGATACATCCAGTCATCCATACGTCCATTCAGATATACATCCATACATCCATACATCCGTACATCCATACATTCGTGCACCCATACATTCGTTCATCCTTACATACATACATCCATACATGCAGACATCCACACATACATCTATACCCACATCCGTACATAC
>NW_017037957.1:0-219 GCF_001483705.2 Eufriesea mexicana | reverse complement strand
TACCGGCACGATAGGTTGAGTCACGTTACGTTCGGTTAGGTTGGGTTATGCTAAGTTTGGTAAAGACAGCTTCAACTTTTGCTATTTGCGCTGCTATACGGAGGACTTTTGCACTCTGCTGTGCTGTAGTATGTCCTGCTTGGCTCTCGGGGGGGTGGGGCAGCAATAGCGGCTCCGGCACGTTAGGATAGGCTAGGTAAGGTTAGGTTAGGTTACGTG
>NW_017037956.1:0-219 GCF_001483705.2 Eufriesea mexicana | reverse complement strand
TCGGTTACGTTTGGTTAAGTTATGTTTGTTCAGGTTAAGTCTGGATAGCCTTTACTTTCTTGGCATAGATTGTTATCCGGTCGATTTCAGCGCTCTACTGTGTTCTACTATACTCTGCTCGACTCTGGGCAGCCCAGCAATTGTGGTCGCTGCACGTTGGGATGTGTTAGCTTACGATTGGTTATGTTACAATTGCTTAGGCGAGGAGAGGGTAACCTT
>NW_017037955.1:0-219 GCF_001483705.2 Eufriesea mexicana | reverse complement strand
TCTTTAGGTGCAGTTAGTCAAAGTTTGGTTAAGTCAGGATAGGCCAGGTTTGGTTAGGGAACCGTTGACTTTTGCGCTATACAGTGCTACTTGGTGGCTTTCCGCGCTCTACTCTCGTCTGGTTTATTCTGCTTGCCTCTGGGGAGGCCCACAACTGTGGTCTCGGCACGTCAGGTTCAGTTAGGTCACGCGCGGTTATGATTGGTTGGGTAAGTTTGG
>NW_017037954.1:0-219 GCF_001483705.2 Eufriesea mexicana | reverse complement strand
CAGATTTTGTCATGTTAGGTTAGTGTATCTTGTATTTTTGTGCTATACACTGCTATTTGGTGGCATCCTGCGCTCTACTGTGCCCTGGTATACTCTGCTTGACTCTGGGTAGGCCAGCGTAGGCGATCTCGGCACGTTATTTTAAGTTAAGCTGTTTGGTTATATTACGTTTGCATATGTTAGGATAGGATAGCTTTGGCTATAGCGCTATACACTGCT
>NW_017037953.1:0-219 GCF_001483705.2 Eufriesea mexicana | reverse complement strand
CGATATTAGTCGAAAATGTCATTAAAATCGAAGTTTACAGCAAGATTCTATAGCATTGCAATTTCTATAGCATGCCAACAGGATCTTTCCTCCTGATATATGGAAGAAAGTTTTCTCACCACCATATTAATCGAAAATGTCAATAAAAATGATTTCTCCAGCCAGATGCTGCAGCATTGCAATGGCTATAGCACTCCGAACGGATCTTTCCTCCCTACC
>NW_017037952.1:0-219 GCF_001483705.2 Eufriesea mexicana | reverse complement strand
GTATGTATGGCTGTACGTATGGATGGATGAGTGCATGGGTGGATGGATTTGTGGATGTATGGTTGCGTGGATGTATGGATGGATGGATGTATTATTGTATTGACGTTTGTATGTATGGATGTACGAATGTATGGCCGTATTTGCGTTATGGATGTGCGGATGTATTTATGCATGGATGTATGGATGTACGGAGGCATGGATGTGTGGATGTGTGGGTGG
>NW_017037951.1:0-219 GCF_001483705.2 Eufriesea mexicana | reverse complement strand
CGTTATTGGTGTTGCGAGCGTATCCTTGTTGGTGGAAACAATAAAGTCAATGAAAATATGAGCAATCGGTTTGACACGAGTTAGCTAGAAGTGAAGATATTCTGGTTAAATATTCTATCGTCTCTGCTTTGCTATATCGGTATCCTGTTTAAATTATTATATATATATTGCATAATATAGATAGAAAGTTTATATGACAATGATTCGAAGATTTAGTTC
>NW_017037950.1:0-219 GCF_001483705.2 Eufriesea mexicana | reverse complement strand
ATGGCAATTACAGCCATCCGCTTGCCAGGGAATAGGTCTATTCTAAATCTATAATCTGTTATATCTAGGTGTATAAATCGCTCAACACCTTCAATCCAATGGCAAGTACAGCCATATACTTTCCAGGAAAAAAGGTCTATTCATAATCTATAACCCATTACAGCTTGGTGAATAGATCGCCTATCGCCTTCGATCCATTGGCAAGTACAGCCATGTACT
>NW_017037949.1:0-219 GCF_001483705.2 Eufriesea mexicana | reverse complement strand
AGGCGTTAGGCGCACTAATCACCAAGCTATGGCAGCTTATAGGTTTTGAATATACTTATTCTCTCGCAAGTTGATGGCTGTACTTGACGTTGGACTGAACGCGTTAGGCGATCTACTCACCATGCTACAACGGGTTAAAGATTTTGTATAGACCTATTCTCTGGCATGTAGATGGATTTACTTCCCATTAGATTGAAGGCGTTAGGCGAACTATTCACC
>NW_017037948.1:0-219 GCF_001483705.2 Eufriesea mexicana | reverse complement strand
ATGCCGAGGCCACTATTTCTGGCCTCCCCAGAACAAAGCAGAGCATATTAGATCACAGAAGGTAGGAGCAGTCAACGAAAAGCAGTTTGCAGCACAGAAATGCCGGGTAATCAACCCTAACCTAACCAATCGTGACACAAACATACGTTACCAAATTCTACCAAACGTGCCACTACCACTATTGCTGGCCTCCCCAGAGCCAAGCACAGCATACTAGAA
>NW_017037947.1:0-219 GCF_001483705.2 Eufriesea mexicana | reverse complement strand
AATCGGTAAACGAAATTCTTTAAAATAAGTAGCAGTAGAGGAATTGTCCTATGAGGTAAATTTCAAACAGAATACTTAAAATAGTTCTTGGCAACAAAATTGAAAAATAATTCAGAGTGCAAAGGGTTAATATTTTACACTGGAAGACTATTTTTGTATAGGGAAGCAGCTCGAAGCTTCATTGCTATAATGTCAATGGCATTTGTGATAATAATGTAA
>NW_017037946.1:0-219 GCF_001483705.2 Eufriesea mexicana | reverse complement strand
GCAGGGACTACGGTTACTGGCCCCTCCAGGGACAAATAGAACACATTAGAGGGTAGTAGGTCGTAGAAATCCATAGAATCGCAGTGCATAGCACAGAAGTCAATGTTACCCTGTCCTACCATAGTCATATGTAACATAACCGAGCGTAGGTTAACACAACCTAACGTGCCGTGGCCACTATTGCTAGCCTTTCCGGGGCCACGCAGGATATACTAGAGC
>NW_017037945.1:0-219 GCF_001483705.2 Eufriesea mexicana | reverse complement strand
GGTGCACACTGATATTCGGTGAATTTCTGCGCTCTACTGTGCACTACCATAATCTACTCGGCTGTGTGAAGGTCAGTGACTGTGGTCTCGACACCTTTGGTACAATTAAGCTACGTTCATTTATGTTCCGCTGCGTTATGGTAGGAGAAAATAGCGTTGACTTTTCTGCTATGCTCTTATTTTCGGTTGATTTCTGCGATCTGCTGCGCTCCAATTCGC
>NW_017037944.1:0-219 GCF_001483705.2 Eufriesea mexicana | reverse complement strand
TGTATGTATGGACTGTGTATGGATGTACGTATGGATGGGTGAGTGCATAGATCGACCGATTTGAGGATGTATGGATGTGTGGATCTATGGAAGTGTGGATGCATGGATGTATGGATGGATGGATGTATGGATAGGTGGATGTATGGATGGATGGAGGTATTAATGTATGGACGTTTGTACGTAAGGATGTATGAATGTATGGACGTATTTGCGTTATGT
>NW_017037943.1:0-219 GCF_001483705.2 Eufriesea mexicana | reverse complement strand
CTGTGCTCTAGCATGTCCTGCTTGACTCTGGGAAGAGCAGCAATGATGGTCTCGGCACGTTAGTTTGAGTTATGCTTTGCTTGGTTATGTCCTGTTGGTGTGGGTTAGGTTCGGGCAACGCTGGCTTTTCCGATACGCACTGCAATTCTGTGGATTTCTGTGTCCTACTCACCACTAATGTATTCTGCTGAGCTCTGGGGATTCCACCAACAGTGGTCG
>NW_017037942.1:0-219 GCF_001483705.2 Eufriesea mexicana | reverse complement strand
GCCACCAAACAGCAATATACAGCACAAAAGTCAAACATATACTAACCTAACCAGGCCTCAACTTTACCACCCATGCTTAGTATACACAGACGTATCTTGCCGCGACCACGCTTGTTGGCTTTCCCAGCGGCAAGCAGAATACGATAGACCACAGCAGGGCACACAGGTACATCAGATGGTAGTGTGTAGCACGAAGGTCGAAGATAACCTAACTTATCC
>NW_017037941.1:0-219 GCF_001483705.2 Eufriesea mexicana | reverse complement strand
TATTTTCTGGCAAGTAGATTGCTGTACCTGCCATTGGATTGAGAGCGTTAGGCGATGTATTCAACAAGCTATAACGAGTTTAAATTTTGAATGGACCTATATTCTGGCAAGTAGATGCCTGTACTCGTCATGGAATTGAAGGCCTTAGGCGATCTGTTCGCCAAGCTATAACGGATTATAGACTTTGTATAGGGCTATTCTCTCTCAAGTAGATGACTG
>NW_017037940.1:0-219 GCF_001483705.2 Eufriesea mexicana | reverse complement strand
GAAACAGCTGTCCCGGAACGATGGGTAGAGTTATGTAACGTTTGGTGATGTGAAGGATGGTTTTGTTCCTGTAGGGTAGTTGCGTCACTTGCGCAGCACACTCGTATTCGGTGCGATTCTGCGTTCTACTGTGCTCCAGTTTGACCTGTTTGGCCGTAGGGAGGCCAGCAATTCTTTTCTCGGCTCATCAGTTTGTGATATGATACGTTTGGGTACGTT
>NW_017037939.1:0-219 GCF_001483705.2 Eufriesea mexicana | reverse complement strand
GACCTCTGCGCTCTAGTGTGCTCTAGTATGTTCTGCTTTGCTCTGGTGGGTACAGCAGTAGTGATCTCGGCTCACTGTTCTGTGATGGCATACGATTTCGTTGGTAAGGTTAGGTCAGTTATAATGTCGTTATCTTCGACTTCTTTGTTGTACACGGCAACGCTTTGTATCCTGCGCACTACCGTGCTCAAGATCATTCTGCTTGTCTCTGTCGAGGCC
>NW_017037938.1:0-219 GCF_001483705.2 Eufriesea mexicana | reverse complement strand
TGCAATGGCTATAGGAAGTCAGTAGTATCTTTCCTCCTGATTTATGCAGAAAGGATAGCTCACAACAACATTAGCCGAAAATGTTAATAGAATTGATATTTTCAGTCAGATTCGATTGCAATGCAATTGCTATAGCTAGCCAATAGAATACTTCCACCTTATTTATGCCGAAAGGCTTTCGCACCAGCATATTTGTCGATAATGAGCTTCCCGGTCAGA
>NW_017037937.1:0-219 GCF_001483705.2 Eufriesea mexicana | reverse complement strand
TATACAATATATAATATTATAATAAATATAGGGGATATATACAATATATATATAATAACATACAACAACATGGAATACATAGAATGCATAGAACATATACATTTTAAACAAAATATATAGAATATCTACATTATGCACAGTAATTATAATATAGAGAATGCATGTAGTATGTATCACATATAATATATGCAATATGTAGCATACAATATGCAACGTATA
>NW_017037936.1:0-219 GCF_001483705.2 Eufriesea mexicana | reverse complement strand
TAGAGCACAGTAGAGCGTAGAAATCCACCGTACATCAGTGTATAACACAAAAGTCAAACCGATGCTAACCAATCGTAACTTAACCCAACATTGCCAAACGTAAGCTAACCCAACTTATCATGCCACGGCCGCTAGTGCTGGGTCCCTAGAGTCGAGCAGAGTATCGTAGAATGCACTAGAGCGCAGAAAGCCACCTAATAGCAATGAACAGCACAAAAG
>NW_017037935.1:0-219 GCF_001483705.2 Eufriesea mexicana | reverse complement strand
ATGCCAATAGAATCTTTCCTCCTTATTTATGCAACAAAATTAGCTCTCCGCGATATTAGTCGAAAATATCAATAAAATTTAATTTTGCAGTCAGGTTCTGTAGCATTGTAATGGCTACAGCATGCCAATAGAATCTTTCCCCCTCGTTTATGCAAGAAATTACCTCACCACGATATTAGTCGAAAATGTCAATAAAATTGATTTTCCAGTTAGATTCTA
>NW_017037934.1:0-219 GCF_001483705.2 Eufriesea mexicana | reverse complement strand
ATTCTATAGCATTGCCATGCCTATAGCACGCCAATAGAATCTTTTCTCCATGTTTATGCAAAAATGTTAGCTCACCACGATATAAGTCGAAAATGTAAATAAAATTGAACTTTCCAGCCAGATTCTGTAGCATTGCAATGGTTATAGCATGCCAACATAATCTTTCCTCCATGTTTATGCAAGAAAGTTAGCTCTCCACATTAGCCGAATATGTCAATA
>NW_017037933.1:0-219 GCF_001483705.2 Eufriesea mexicana | reverse complement strand
ATTCTACACCTTTGCTATGGCTATAGCACGCCAATAGGATATTTCTTCATTATTTATGCAAGATGGTTAGCTCACCACGATATTAGTAGAAAATATCAATAAAATTGAATTTTCCAGAAAGGCTCTATAGGATTGCAGTACCTATAGTACGCCAGAAGAACCTTTCCTCCTTCTATATGCAAGAAACATAGGTCACCACGATAGTAGTCGATAATGTCA
>NW_017037932.1:0-219 GCF_001483705.2 Eufriesea mexicana | reverse complement strand
TTGTTGACGTTTTCGACTAATATCGTGGTGAGCTAACTTCCTTGCGTATGCATGGAGGGAACATGCTTTTTAGTGCTATCGCCAATGCAATGATATAGGATGAGGCTGGAAAATACGATTTTGTTGATATTTTCGACTAATATCGTGGTGAGCTAGATTTCTTGCATAAATAAGGAAGAAAGATTCAATTGGCGTGCTATAGCCATAGCGTTGATATAG
>NW_017037931.1:0-219 GCF_001483705.2 Eufriesea mexicana | reverse complement strand
AAGTAGATGGCTGTACTTGCCATTGGATTGAAGGCGTTAGGCGATCTATTCACCAAGCTGCAAGAGGTTATAGATTTTGAATAGACCTATTTTCTGTCAAGTAGAAGTCTGTTCTTCCCATTCTATTGAAGGCGTTGGGCGACATATTCACGAAGCTATAACAGATTATATATTTTGAATTGACCGATTCTCTGGCAAGTAGATGGCTGTACTTGCCAT
>NW_017037930.1:0-219 GCF_001483705.2 Eufriesea mexicana | reverse complement strand
GTGATTTAAACTCTGTCGTAGTCAGAGGGTTACTAAACCAACGAAATAATTCTCAAAAACATCAGTAAATTTAGATAAAAGTTCCTCAAAATTCCTCCTCTATTATGTTTCTCAGCATCCTGTTACCGTCGTTATATAACGATTCCTTTCGAACAGCATTGGAAGCAGTTTCTAATTATCTCCCAGACTATTAATCACGATTAGGGGAATTTTCAAGTT
>NW_017037929.1:0-219 GCF_001483705.2 Eufriesea mexicana | reverse complement strand
CGGAGCACAGTATTGGAGAGTAGAACGCAGACCCCCATATAAAAGAAGTGTATATCAGAAAAGACAAAGCTACCCAACCTTACGCCGAACCAGCAGAACGCAGCTAAACTTATCCTGACACAACCTAACGTGCCGAAGCCGCGATTTTTGCCCCCGCGGGAGCCAAGCAGGACATACTAGAGCACAGCTGAGCGCAGAAGTCCACCGAACAGCAGTGTA
>NW_017037928.1:0-219 GCF_001483705.2 Eufriesea mexicana | reverse complement strand
TTGCTCTACTATACTCTACTCGACTCTTGGGAGACCAGCAATGGCGGTCACGGCACTATAGGTTGTGTTATGTTACGTTTTCTTAGCTTAGCTTTGGTCAAGCTTGTTTTGGATGGCTTAGCCTTTTGTCCTGTACACTGCTATTCGGTGGTTACTTGCGTCCTACATTGCTCCGCTATGTTCTGGTCGACTCTCGGGTGGCCAGCAATAGTTGTCGCG
>NW_017037927.1:0-219 GCF_001483705.2 Eufriesea mexicana | reverse complement strand
GAAGAAAGTTAGCTCACCACCATATTGAACGAAAATGTCAATAACATTGATTTTTTACAACCAAATTCTTTGGCATTGCAATGGCAAAAGCACGCCAATTGAATCTTTCCGCCTTATTTATGCATGAAAGTTAGCTAACCACGATATTAGTCGAACATGTCAATAAAATTGAATTTTCCAGCCAGATTCTACGACATTGCAATCTCAATAGCACTCCAA
>NW_017037926.1:0-219 GCF_001483705.2 Eufriesea mexicana | reverse complement strand
CATTCAAAATGTATAATCCGCCATAGCTTCGTGAATAGATCGCCTAACGCCTTCAATTCAATGTCAAGAGCAAACATTTGCTTGCCAGAAAATAGGTCTATTCAAAATCTATAACCTGTTATAGCATTGAGAATAGATCGCTTAACGCCTTCAACTCAATGGCAAGTACAGCCATCTACTTGCCTGGGAATGGGTCTATTCAAAATCTATAACCTGTTA
>NW_017037925.1:0-219 GCF_001483705.2 Eufriesea mexicana | reverse complement strand
GGAAGTAGGCTCACCACGATATTAGTCGAAAATGTCAGCAAAATTGAACTTTTCAGCCAGATTCTCAAGCATTGCGACGGCTACATTACGCCAATTGTATCTTTACCATTTATGTATGCAATAAAGTTAGCTCTCCACGATATTAGTTGGAAAAGCCATTAAAATTGAATTTTCCAGGAAGATTCTATAGCTTTGCTATGCCCATAGCACGCCAATAGA
>NW_017037924.1:0-219 GCF_001483705.2 Eufriesea mexicana | reverse complement strand
TCCTTGTTTATGCAACAAAATTAGCTCACCACGATATTAGGCGAAAATGTCAATAAAATTGAATGCTTCAGTCAGATTCTGTATCATTACAGTGGCTATAGCATGCCAATAAGGCCTTTCCTCCTTATTTATGCATCAAAATTAGCTCACCGCGAAATTATTCGAAAATGTCAATACAATTGAATTTTCCAGTCAGATTCTATAGCTTTGCAATGGCTC
>NW_017037923.1:0-219 GCF_001483705.2 Eufriesea mexicana | reverse complement strand
TTTAAAATATATAAAATAAATAAGTTTTAAATATTATATGCAATCTACTTGTTATATTAGATTAGGTTAGGGTAGGTAAATTAGGTCTAAAATATTCTCTCTCTATCTCTCTCCCCCTCTTTCTATATATATATATGTTTTATATAATACTTACTATATAAGAATACTATATAATAATACTAAATAAGAATGCTATTAATTAATTACTAATTAAAATAT
>NW_017037922.1:0-219 GCF_001483705.2 Eufriesea mexicana | reverse complement strand
CGGTACATCTCTGCGGTCTACTGTGCTCTAGTATGCCCTGCTTGACTTTTGGGAGGGCAGCAAGAGCGTCATCGGCACCCTAGTCTGAGTTATGCTCTGTTTGGTAATGTTCTGTTGGATTGGGTTAGATTCGGGCAGCTATGCCTTTTCTGATACACACTGTGATTCTATTGATTCCTGCGCTCTACTCCCGTCCAATGTCTTCTGCTTGTCTCTGTG
>NW_017037921.1:0-219 GCF_001483705.2 Eufriesea mexicana | reverse complement strand
TCAAAGCTATCCTCACTAAATATAGCCTAACCTGACCTAACCAATTGTACATACCTCAACCTAGCGTGCAGCGGCCGCTATTGCTCACTTCCACCGAGTCGAGCAGTGCGTATTAGAGCAACGTAGAGCGCCAAAATGCGCCGAATATCAGTGTACAGCACAAAAGTCGAACACACCCTGACCTAACCCGACCTAACCCAACATAACCGAACGCAGCAT
>NW_017037920.1:0-219 GCF_001483705.2 Eufriesea mexicana | reverse complement strand
GTATCATCCATACATCCGCACATCCATACATACATACATCTATACATCCATCCACCCATACATCCACCCATCCATACATCCGGCGATCCATACGTCCATACAGCAATTCATCCATCCACCTATCCATACATCCATACATACATCATTACACATATACATACACACACATGTACATTCGTGCATACATACATCCATACACACATCTTCCCGCTCATCCAT
>NW_017037919.1:0-219 GCF_001483705.2 Eufriesea mexicana | reverse complement strand
AGCTGTTATAGCTTGGTGAATAGCTCGCCTAACGCCTTCAATCCAATGGCAAGTACAGCCATCCTCTTGCCAGAGAAGAGGTCTATTGTAAATCTATATTCTGTCATAGCTTGGTGAATAGATCGCCTAACGCCTTGAATCCAATGGCAAGTACGCCCACCTACTTGCCAGAGAATTGGGCTATTCAAAATATATAACCTGCTGTAGCATGGTGAATAG
>NW_017037918.1:0-219 GCF_001483705.2 Eufriesea mexicana | reverse complement strand
CATGAATGGACGGATTTACGGATGTATGCATGTATGGATGGACGGATTGATGTGTGGATGTATGGATGTATGGATGTCTGTATGTAAGGATGTACGAATGCAAGGATATACGGATGTATGTATGTATGGACGTATATCTGATTGGATGTATGTATGGATGGATGTATGAGTGGATAGATGTATGGATCAATGGATGTATGGATGGGCGGTTATATGGCT
>NW_017037917.1:0-219 GCF_001483705.2 Eufriesea mexicana | reverse complement strand
TGGTTCTACATCAGAATTGGAGAATAAACATACAATCTTTGGTATGGTTACTGAAGAAACTATGTATAACATGCTTAAACTTAAAGAAGCACTTGTAGATGAGGAGGTGTATTTGATGTTTATAAGAAAATATATCAAGAATTGATATAAATATCAATTCCCCCCGTTTTGTACAATGATAGGCCACTTTATGCTCCAAAAATGATAAAAGCTTGATAG
>NW_017037916.1:0-219 GCF_001483705.2 Eufriesea mexicana | reverse complement strand
GCATAGCACAAAAGTTAAAGCTGTCACTCCTAATCAAACCATACGTAACATAACCAAACGCAAAATATTTCAGACTTACCAGCCGAGACCAATCCTGCTGACCTCCCCAGAGGCAAACGGAATATGGTAGAGCACAGTAGAGCACAGAAGCTCATAGGATGTCAATGTTGAGCAGATATGTCAAAGCTATCTGTACGTAACCCAAACTAACGAAACCTC
>NW_017037915.1:0-219 GCF_001483705.2 Eufriesea mexicana | reverse complement strand
AGTATGTCCTGCTTGACTTTGGGGTGAGCAGCAATAGCGGTCTCGGTACGCTGAGATGAGTTATGCTAGATTTGGCTCTGTTCTGTTGGTTTGGGCTAGGTTTAGGTGGCTCTGACCTATCTGACGTACACTACGATTCTATGGATTTCTGCGTATCTCACTCCACTATTGTGTCCTACTTGGATCTGGGGAGGCCGTTAGTATTGGTTGCAGCACGTT
>NW_017037914.1:0-219 GCF_001483705.2 Eufriesea mexicana | reverse complement strand
TTACTTTCGGTTAGGTTAGGCTGGGCTAAGTTTGGTAAGGATGACTTTGACTCTAGAGCTGTACCTGCTATTCTGTCCATTTCTGCGACCTACTGAGCTCTAGTATGTTCTGCTTGAGTATGGGGTGGCCATCTGTAGTGGCCTCGGCACGTTAGACTGAGATAGGTTTTGTACGCTTATGTCACGTACTGCTACGTTAGGAGAGGCTATCTTTGACAT
>NW_017037913.1:0-219 GCF_001483705.2 Eufriesea mexicana | reverse complement strand
AAGTTTACAGCCCAAAAGTGTGACATATCCTAACCTATCCCAGAGGAACGTAGCATAGCTGAATTTAACGTACGGCGACCACAACTCCTGGCCTCACCAGTGCCAAGTATAATGTAGTAGAGCAGTGTGGGTCACAGAAATCCACCTAACAGCAGAGTGTGGTACGAAATTCGAAGGTATCCTAACCAAACTTAACCTAACATGCAGCGACCACTATTG
>NW_017037912.1:0-219 GCF_001483705.2 Eufriesea mexicana | reverse complement strand
ACGTTAGGTTGAGCTGTGTTACGTTTGGCTATGCTAAGGTTGTATATATTAGGATATTGTAGCCCCGACTTCTATGCCATACAACGGTATCTGCGGATTTCTGAGCTCTACACTTTTCTAATATTCTCTGCTTGGCTCTGGGGGATACAGCGATAATGTTATCGGCACGTAAGCTTGTGCTTCGTTACGCTTGGGTAGGTTAGGTTATGTGAAGCTCGG
>NW_017037911.1:0-219 GCF_001483705.2 Eufriesea mexicana | reverse complement strand
ATGTATGGATGTATGTATGTGTGGATGAGTGGATGTATGTATGTATGTGTGTATGGATGTATGTATGGATGTATATATGTATGGATGGATGGGTGTATGGATGGATGGATGGATGTATGGATGTATGCGTAGATGGCAGTATATATGGATGGATGGATGTATTGATGTACAGATGTATGGATGCATGTATGCATGGTCGTATGGGTGTATGTATGGAAG
>NW_017037910.1:0-219 GCF_001483705.2 Eufriesea mexicana | reverse complement strand
TGTATGCAAGGAGGTCTGCTCACCACGATATTGTACGAAAATGTCTATAAAATAGAATTTTCCGGCCAGATTATATAGCATTGCAATGGCAATAGCAAGCCAATAGCATTCTTCCTCCTTGTTAATGCAAGTAAGTTAGCTCACCACAGTATTAGCCGAAAATATCAATCTAACTGAATCTTCCAGCAAGATTCTATAGCACTGCGACTGGTATAGCAC
>NW_017037909.1:0-219 GCF_001483705.2 Eufriesea mexicana | reverse complement strand
GATAGATTACGTTTGGTTACGTTAGGCTACATTTTGTTGCGTCAGGATAGCTATGACTTTTGCGCTACACACAACTATCGTATTGACATATGCGCCCTTCTGTGCACTACCACATTCTGCTTGTGTCTTTGGGCGCCAGAAATTGTGGTCGCAGCAGGTTTGGTTGGCTTATGTTACGTCTGGTTATGCACGGATTGGTTAGGTTTGGCTGGGATAGCT
>NW_017037908.1:0-219 GCF_001483705.2 Eufriesea mexicana | reverse complement strand
GGATGCCAGAAATAGTAGTCTCGTCACGATATGTTGAGATACGCTACGTTCGGTTATGTTACGCTTGGTTAGGTTAGGATAGGATAGCTTAGACTTTTGTGCTATACACTGCAAATGGGTGGATCTCTGTGCCTTGCGTTGCTCTAATATGCTCTGCTTCGCACTGGGGAGAGCAGCAGTAGTAGTTTCGTCGCATTATATTTAGTTAGGCTACGTTTT
>NW_017037907.1:0-219 GCF_001483705.2 Eufriesea mexicana | reverse complement strand
TATACCTATTCTCTGGCAAGCAGATGGCTGTAATTGCCATTGGATTGAAGTCGTTAGGCGATCAAATCACCAACCTATGACAGCTTACAGATTTTGAATAGGCCTATTCTCTGGCAAGTAGGTGGATATAATTGCCATTGAATTCAAGGCGTTGGACGTTCTATGCACCAAGCTATAACAGGTGATAGATTTTGAATAGACCTATCCTCTGGCTAGTAG
>NW_017037906.1:0-219 GCF_001483705.2 Eufriesea mexicana | reverse complement strand
ATATGCTTTGCTTGGCTGCATGGTGGCCACTAACAACGGTCGCGGCACGTTATGTTGAGTTAGGCTACGTTTGGTTTGATTAGAGTGTGTCATTATAGGATAGGGTATCTGCGACTTTCGTGCTATACACCGCGATTCCATGGACTTCTGCATTCTACTGTCCTCAGATATGTTCTGACCGGCTCTGGGGAGTCGAGCAATAGTGGTCGCGGTACGTTA
>NW_017037905.1:0-219 GCF_001483705.2 Eufriesea mexicana | reverse complement strand
ACAGAAACAAAATCATTATCAACGCTTAAGAATCTCCCTGACAATTAAAAACGAAGATGTACTGTAATTATCAATAATTCTATTCGGATAAAATTCGATGAGGTCTGCTTGCAAAATCGAAACTCATATCTAACCCTAATTTAAAGATTTAACGTAATCGAAGTTCGATTTATACATAATTAAAATCTCACTCCTACATTCTTCGTAATGTAATGGATT
>NW_017037904.1:0-219 GCF_001483705.2 Eufriesea mexicana | reverse complement strand
GCAGTAATGATCTAGGCAAGTTAGGTTTTGCTAGGTTACCATTGGTTATGTTACGATTGGTAATGGCAGTACAGGGTAACTTTGATGTTTGTGCTATACACCGAAATTCGGAGATTTCCTGTGCTCTCCGTTGCTCTACAATACTCTACTCGGCTGAGTGGAAGACAGTCATGGCGGTCGTGGCACGATAGGTTGTGGTAGGTTTCGTTCAGTTATGTT
>NW_017037903.1:0-219 GCF_001483705.2 Eufriesea mexicana | reverse complement strand
GTTCAGTAGTTCGCAGAAATCCACCATATAGCAGTGTAAACCACGAAAGTCAAAGCTATGCATGCCAAATACAAGCCAATGCAAACTAACCAAACGTAGCCCATATAGACCGAACGCGCCGAGACCGCTATTGCTTGCCTCCTGAGTGTAAAGCAGAACATGTTGGAGCACAGTGGAACACAGAAATGCGCCGAATAGCAGTGTACGGCGCAAAAGTCA
>NW_017037902.1:0-219 GCF_001483705.2 Eufriesea mexicana | reverse complement strand
TAAATAAGGAGGAAAGGTCCTATTGGCGTGCTATAGGCATTGCAAAGCTATAGAATCTTCCTGTGAAATTCAATTTTATTGACATTTTCGACTAATATCGTTGTAAGCCAACTTTATTTTATAAATACGGAGGAAAGATTCAATTGACGTGCTATCGCCGTCGCAATGCTATACAATCTGGCTGGAAAGTTCAATTTTGTTGACATTTTCGACTAATAT
>NW_017037901.1:0-219 GCF_001483705.2 Eufriesea mexicana | reverse complement strand
GTTGCGATAGATATATTCTATATGGCCGTCGTGTTATGACATGAAGCAAGGTAAGGCACAAGGGAAGGGATCCATTTCGTCCTGAGCCTGCTAAGCTAGTGGATTCATCGCAATAAGGCTACCTACTAATAGGCCCCCCGCTTTATATGGGAGGAATACTATTGGAATGTTAGGAAATTCTATTTATATATATATGTAGGAAACGGAGCGAATTTCACC
>NW_017037900.1:0-219 GCF_001483705.2 Eufriesea mexicana | reverse complement strand
CATACGTATACACATACATACATCCATACATCCATCCATCCATACGTCCATACATCCACACACCCAAAAATCCATAAATCCATCCACGCGTAGACTCATCTATCCATACATACATCCATGGATACAACCATACATACATCCACACTCACATCCATGCATACATCCATGCATACGTCCTTACAAACATCCATACATACGTCCATACATCCATACATCCAT
>NW_017037899.1:0-219 GCF_001483705.2 Eufriesea mexicana | reverse complement strand
CCGCTGTTGCTGGGCACCTCAGGGCCAAGCACAATATAGTAGATCACAGTAGAGCACAGAAATGCACCGAAAAGTTGTGTGCACCACGATAGTCTATGCTACCCACATATAACAGAACCAAACAAAATCATACCAAACGTAGACTAATTCAACCTTACATGCCGAGACCACCATTGCTGGCCTCCCCAACTCCAAGCAGAGCGTATTAGCGGAGAGTAC
>NW_017037898.1:0-219 GCF_001483705.2 Eufriesea mexicana | reverse complement strand
TCTATACGCCTAGCTATAACAGATTATAGATTTTGAATAGAACTATTCTCTGGCATGTAGATGTCTGTACTTGCCATTGGAATGAAGGCGTTACGCGATCTATTCGCCAAGGTACAACAGATTATAGATTTTGAATAGAGTTATTCCTTGGCGAGTATCTGGCTGTTCTTGCCACTGAATTGCAGGCGATAGGCGATCTAATCACCCAGCTATGGCAGC
>NW_017037897.1:0-219 GCF_001483705.2 Eufriesea mexicana | reverse complement strand
AGTACAGTCATCTTCTCGCCAGAGAATAGGTCTATTCTAAATATATAATCTGTTATTGCTTGGCGAATAGATCGCCTAACGCTTTCAATCCAATGGCAAGTACTGCCATCTACTTGCCTGGGAAGAGATCTATTCAAGATCTATAATCTGCTATATCTTGGTGAATATATCGCCTAACGCCTTCTATCCAATGGCATGTACAGCCATCTTCTTGCCAGA
>NW_017037896.1:0-219 GCF_001483705.2 Eufriesea mexicana | reverse complement strand
GACCATCAATTGATTACTGTACAAGAAAGATTTAGAAGAATTATTTTCTTTTAATCTCCGTATGGTTCCAGATTTTTTATTTCTTAGTTTTCTTGTCCAGGCCCATAGCTCTGATAAGTAGATGGCTATACTTGCCATTGGACTGTAGACGTTAGGTGATCTATTCACCAAGCTATAACAGGTTATAGATTTTGAATGGATCTGTTCTCTGGTAAGTAG
>NW_017037895.1:0-219 GCF_001483705.2 Eufriesea mexicana | reverse complement strand
TACTTTACCATAACTATAGATGCGATGTCGTAAACAGAAAAACCTGGTATAGAATTATAAACCGCTCGAAGAATCAAGGTTTATATTTGAAGTGTGAAGATCAAGAACTACTTTGCCCGTGGAGACTGTTCTCGTTACAGCAATGAGTATACATGGGTAGAAATGAAGTGATCACCTGGAATATTCTCGGTGCTTCTTTTAAACTACGTGTATTAGTAG
>NW_017037894.1:0-219 GCF_001483705.2 Eufriesea mexicana | reverse complement strand
TGGTTATTTTACGATTGGTTAGGTTAGTGGAGCGTAGCTTTGACTTTAGTGCTATTGTCTTCTGTGAGGTGGTTTTCTGCGCCCTGCAGTGCTCTAGTAATTTCAGCTTGACTCTGGGAGTGTCAGCAATAGTGGTTTCTTCACGTTACGATGAGTCGTGGATACGCACAGTTAGGAAGAGTTAGGTAATTTTTGGCTAAGGTAGCTTTAACTTTTGTT
>NW_017037893.1:0-219 GCF_001483705.2 Eufriesea mexicana | reverse complement strand
CACAGAAGGGCGCAGACGCCCATAGAATGGCAGTGCGTAGCACAAAAGTCAAAGCTAACCTTTTTTTTCAGGTGGGGGAAATCTTCCAAAGGCACCCGGCCCCCTTAGGGAAGGGGGCGTGGTTATGTGGGACTTTTACCCATTAAAACCCCCACAATGGCCAGCCCTTCGCATTTCGGTGCGCCCTGGACTTCGCGACGACGCAATTGCCAGGACGCC
>NW_017037892.1:0-219 GCF_001483705.2 Eufriesea mexicana | reverse complement strand
TATCAATTGTTGCTACATATTGTAACTAATAATTATATATTTATCTCCATCAAATGACATTAAATATTATAATCTATAAATAAATGTAAAATGTATAGTGTATAATGTATAAATAATGAATAATATAATAATTTAAACGAGTTAAATATGCTTTGACATGTCTAGTACCAAGCCTAATCTAGTACCTAATCTAAAAACTGAAAAGACCTTGATGTTCTT
>NW_017037891.1:0-219 GCF_001483705.2 Eufriesea mexicana | reverse complement strand
CATAAATATGGAGGAAAGATAATTTTGGCGTGCTACATGCAATGCAATGCTACAGAATCTTGCAGGAAAAATTCAATTTTATTGACATTTTCGACTAATACCGTGGTGAGCTAGCTTCCATGAATGGGTAAGAAGGAATGTTCCTATTTCAGTGCCATAGGAAATGCAATGCTACAGAATCTTGCTAGAAAATTCAATTTTACTGACATTTTCGACTAA
>NW_017037890.1:0-219 GCF_001483705.2 Eufriesea mexicana | reverse complement strand
AAGACTATAATTGTTAGAGTAAACTGCAAGTTGGACTATTTCATGATCCCGTGAGAGTTACGAGAGGTATTACAAGTTTTAAATAGGTTACAGAGCTTGTTTGGCGATAGTAGAGTGAATTGATCTTGGACTTTGAAGTTCCTCTATTTAGCCACGGTAGAAATCACAATTAACAAGCTAAATTAGAGGTTGAATTATCTCTTGATAAAAGAAAAACAA
>NW_017037889.1:0-219 GCF_001483705.2 Eufriesea mexicana | reverse complement strand
GTGGTCTCAGCACGTTATGTTGGGATATGTTACGTTTGGTCAGGAGATTTTATGTTATACTCTGTACAGTTGGCAACGACTTTCCTGCTACACATTGTTATCCGGCGGCTTTCTGCGCACTGCTTTGCTCTACTTCATTTTGCTTGGCCCTGGGGCCGCCAACAACCGTGTTCTCGGCACGTTGGTTTGACCAATGTTACGTTTGGTTATGTGACGATT
>NW_017037888.1:0-219 GCF_001483705.2 Eufriesea mexicana | reverse complement strand
TACTTTGCAATGCCTATAGCACGCCAAAAGAATCTTTCCTCCTTATTTATGCAAGAAAGTTTGTTCACCACAAGATTAGTCGATAATGTCAATATAAGTGAACTTTCCAGCCAGATTCTGTAGCATTGCGACGGCTATAGCAAGTGGACTGTGTCCTTGCTCCGTATTTATGCATGAAAGTTAGCTCACCATGATGTTAGCCGGAAATGTCGACAAAAT
>NW_017037887.1:0-219 GCF_001483705.2 Eufriesea mexicana | reverse complement strand
AGCTACAACAGGTTATAGATTTTGAATAGACATATTCTCTGGCAAGTAGATGGATATACATGCTATTGGGTTGAAGGCGTCTTGCGATCTAATCACCGAGCTATGACAGATTATAGATTTTGAATGGGCCTATTCTATGGCAAGAAGATGTTTGTTCTTGCCATTGGTTTGAAGGCGTTATGCGATCTATTCACCATGCTATAACAGGTTATAGATTTT
>NW_017037886.1:0-219 GCF_001483705.2 Eufriesea mexicana | reverse complement strand
GTGGTGAGCAAACCTTTCTGCGTAAATAAGGTGGAAAGATTCTATCGGTTTGCTATAGCAATTTCATCCCAATAGAATCTACCTGAAAAGTTCAATACCATTGTCATTTTCGACTAATATTGGGTTGAGCATTCTTTTCTGCGTAAACAACGTGGCAACATTCCATTGGGTTGCTATAGCCATTGCATTGCAATAGAGTCTGGCTGAAATGGTCAATTT
>NW_017037885.1:0-219 GCF_001483705.2 Eufriesea mexicana | reverse complement strand
TACATATATACATACATAAATTCATACATCCATACATCCATACATCCATTCATCCAACCAACCGTACATCCGTCTAATCATACGTCCACGCATTCATAAATCCGTACATCCATAAATCCATCCATCCATACCTCCATCCATCCATACACCCATCCTTCCATCCATCCATAAATCCATACATCCACACATCCATAAATCCATCCATACATACATACATCC
>NW_017037884.1:0-219 GCF_001483705.2 Eufriesea mexicana | reverse complement strand
CCAAGCAGAATATACTAGAGCACAGTAGGGCCGCAGAAGTCCGCTGCTCTGAAGTGCAAAGCGTAAAAGTCAAGGATACCCTAACATAACCTATCCTAACCTTACGTAATCGGACTTTGCCTAAATAAATATAACGTGCAGATAATACTGTTGCTAGCCTCCTCAGAGCCAAGCAGAGCATATTAGACCAATATAGGGTGCAGAAGTCCACGGAATAGC
>NW_017037883.1:0-219 GCF_001483705.2 Eufriesea mexicana | reverse complement strand
TAGCATTGTAATGGCTACAAATCGCCAGTAGAATCTTTCCACCTTACATATGCAAGACAGTTATCTCACCACGATATTAGTCGAAGATGTCAATAAAATTTAATTTTTCAGCCAGTTTCTATAGCATTGCGACGGCCATAGCACGCCAATAGAATATTTCCTGCATATTTATGCATAAAGGTTAGGGAACCGCGATAATAGTCGAAAATGACAATCAAA
>NW_017037882.1:0-219 GCF_001483705.2 Eufriesea mexicana | reverse complement strand
TACATTCGTACATCCATACATTCATACATACATGCATATATACATGTATACGTCCATACATACGTACATCCATACATCCATCCATCCTTACATCCACCCATCCATACATCCATACATACATACATGCATACATCCATAAATCCATCCACCCATACCTCCGTCCATCCATAGATCCATTGAGCAATACATCCATACATTTATAAATGCATCCCTTCACAC
>NW_017037881.1:0-219 GCF_001483705.2 Eufriesea mexicana | reverse complement strand
AGGGGCTAGCTAAGACTTTTGGACTATGCACTGATGTTCGGCGGATTTCTGCGGCCTTCTGTAGTATAGTGCGCTCTGTTCGGCTCTTGGGAGGCCAGCAACGGTGGTCTCTGCACGTTAGTTTGATTTAGCCGACGTTAGGTTAGGTTATGTTAAGTTGGGTTAACTGAGGTCAGGATACCTTTCACTTTTGTGCTATGCACTGTAGTGCGGTTGATT
>NW_017037880.1:0-219 GCF_001483705.2 Eufriesea mexicana | reverse complement strand
ACACAGGGATTCTATGGATTTATGCGGCCTACTATCAGTACATATGTTCCGCTTGGTTCGGTGCAGGGCAGAAACAGTGACCGGAGCATGTTAGGTTCATTGAGGTTAAGTTTGGTTGGTTTACGTTAGCACGGGAAAGGTCCGGATGCCCTTTACTTTTCTACCATACCCTGCGTTTCTATGGATTGCTGCGACCCACCCTCCTATATTATGTTCTGC
>NW_017037879.1:0-219 GCF_001483705.2 Eufriesea mexicana | reverse complement strand
TCGATGGATTTCCGCGATCTTCTGTGCTTTACTATATTCTGCTTGGCTCTGGGGAGGTCAGCAACAGTAGTCGTGGAACGTTATGTTGATTTGGGTTACGCTTGGTTAGGTTAGGTTAGGTTATGTATTGTCACGACTCCTTTGACTTTTGCGCTGTACAGTGCAAATCGGTGGGCTCCTGATCTGTAGTGTCCTTTAATATGTTTTGTTTGGCTCTGG
>NW_017037878.1:0-219 GCF_001483705.2 Eufriesea mexicana | reverse complement strand
AAAATGTCAATAAAATTGAACTTTCCAGACAGATTATACAGCATTCCGTCGGCTATAGCACGCAAATTGAATCTTTCCTCCTTAAATATGAAATAGAGTTAGCTCACCACGATGTAAGTCGGAAATGTCAATAAAATTGAGGTTTCCAGGAAGATTCTATAGCTTTGAAATGCCCACAGCACGCCAATAGAATCTTTCCGCCTTATATATACAAGAAAG
>NW_017037877.1:0-219 GCF_001483705.2 Eufriesea mexicana | reverse complement strand
TGTAGCATGGTGAATAGATCGCCTAACGCATTCAATCCAGTGGCAAGAACAGCAATCTACTTGGCAGACAATAGGTCTATTCAAAATTTATAACCTGTTATAGCTTGGTGAATAGATCGCCTAACTCCTTGAATCCAGTGGCAATTACAGCCATCAACTTGCCAGAGAATAGGTCTATTCAAAATCTATAATCTCCTATAGCTTGGTGAATAGGTCGCC
>NW_017037876.1:0-219 GCF_001483705.2 Eufriesea mexicana | reverse complement strand
CAGCGCAAAGTACAAAAGTCAAATATATACAAACCAAACCAAACGTAGCCTAACTCAACGTAATGTGCTTACACCACTATTTCTGACCATCGCGGATCCAAGCTGAACATATCAGAGCACAGTGAAGCGCAGATATCCGCTGAACAGCATTGCATGGCGCAAAGGTGGCCCGCTAACCAAGCCGCTCGAAACGAAGCCAAACGTAGCCTAACTCGACCT
>NW_017037875.1:0-219 GCF_001483705.2 Eufriesea mexicana | reverse complement strand
CACGTGCTGTAATGCTTTTGTCGCAGAATCGCCAACGACGTGGTACACACGTCGTTAGGCAATCGTTACAGAAACACTGGACACTTCTGGCACACGCGCCAGTGAATTTCTTACAAGCGCAAGTGGTTAAATATTTGGCGAGTGAAAAAGAAGCATAATCTCGAAAAAATGGAATAAAATATGGATCTTCAACCCTAATCGCAAATTCATTCAAAAATT
>NW_017037874.1:0-219 GCF_001483705.2 Eufriesea mexicana | reverse complement strand
TAGAAGTCGTAGTAGCCTACCCGAAACGAATCGAAACGTAACATACCCAAACGTAGCCTAGCTTAACCTAACATGACGAGGCCACCATTGCTGGCCTGCAAAGAGGCGAGCAGAATATACTAGGGTACAGTAGAGCGCAGAAATCCACCTCAACGTAGTGTATGGCACAAAAGTCGAAGATACCCAAACCTAACACGGCCAAACTTAACCTACACAAAC
>NW_017037873.1:0-219 GCF_001483705.2 Eufriesea mexicana | reverse complement strand
TACACTGCTATTCGGTGGAATACTGCGCTATAGTCTGCTCTAATATGCTCTGCTTTGTTCTGGTGAGGCCATCAGTAGTGGGCTTCGCACGTTTGGTTTAGTTATGTTACGTTTGGTTAGGTTACGTATGTTCGAGTTAGATTTGGATATCTTTGACATTCTTGGCATGGACTGGTATACGCTGGACTTCTGTGCTCTGCTGTGGTCTACTATACTCTG
>NW_017037872.1:0-219 GCF_001483705.2 Eufriesea mexicana | reverse complement strand
AATAGAGTTAAGTACATATTTAATTTAAATAATTTCCATAATTATGTAACATAACGAATTTAACGACTTGTATAGCAGAGAATCAGATCTAGAGTCATTTTTACGAGTGTATAAGAAAAGTCGTCTAAAGTATTATACTTATTCAAGTATCACCCACCCCGTACGAACATGTACCATAATTACTCGATACGTTCTTGACACTTAAAAACATGTGGTAAT
>NW_017037871.1:0-219 GCF_001483705.2 Eufriesea mexicana | reverse complement strand
TTTACGCAAGAAAATTACCTCACCAGGATATTAGTCGAAAATGTCAATAAAATTGAATTTTCCGCCTGATTCTAAAGCATTGCAATGGTTATAGCACGCCAATAGAATCTTGCCTCCTTATTTATGCAAGTGAATTAGCCCACCACGATATTAGTAGAAAATGTAAATAAAATTGAACTTTCCAACCAGATTCTACAGCATTGCAATGGCTATAGTTGG
>NW_017037870.1:0-219 GCF_001483705.2 Eufriesea mexicana | reverse complement strand
CAATGCGACTGAACACAGTAGAGCACTATATTCCGCAGGATATCTGTTCTGAGCACAAAAGTCAAAGCTATCCAAGCATAACCCAACCGAACCTAACATGACCAAACGTAATACGGACACACCTAACGTGCCGCAACCTGTGTTGCAGGCCTCCGCGGGGTCGAGCTCAGCAAATTAGTGGAGAGTATTGCACACGAATCCGTCGAATCGCAGCGTATA
>NW_017037869.1:0-219 GCF_001483705.2 Eufriesea mexicana | reverse complement strand
AGGTGATATTAGAACACAGTTAAGCGCGGATACCAGTTGATAGCAGTGTATAAAACAAAATTCGAAGCTGCCCTATCCTAACCTCGCCAAATGTAGCACAGCGTTACGTAGCATATGCCAGTCTAACGTGCCGAGACCACAATTGCTGCCCCCGCACCGCCCGTACCAAGCAGAGCATGCTAGAGCGCAGCTGATCGCAGAAATCCACCTCACTGCAGC
>NW_017037868.1:0-219 GCF_001483705.2 Eufriesea mexicana | reverse complement strand
TGGTCTCGGCACTTTAGGTTGAGTTAAGTTACGTATCGTTGGTTTAGGTTAGGAATGTTTGGTGAGGACTTCTTTGACTTTTGCGTTATACACTGCTATTTCGTGCATTTCCGCGCACTACATTGTTCTACAATAATCCGCTCGACTATGCGGAGGCGAGCAGTGGTTGTCGTGGAATGTTAGCTTGAGTTAGGTTATACTTGGTTTGACTAGGATGGG
>NW_017037867.1:0-219 GCF_001483705.2 Eufriesea mexicana | reverse complement strand
TCAGTTCAGGTCAAGTCTGGTAAGGTCAGGCCAGGACAGATCATGTCTGCTCAGGTCAGTTCAAGTGTGGCCGGTTAAAGTCAGGACAGGTCATGTCGGGTCAGGTAATGTCAGGTCAGGTCAGGTCAGATCTGGTCAGGTCAGGTCAGGTCATGACAGGTCATGTCAAGACTGGTAATGTCAGGCAAGGCCAGATCATGTCTGGTCTGGTCAGTTCAG
>NW_017037866.1:0-219 GCF_001483705.2 Eufriesea mexicana | reverse complement strand
CTAGCTCACCGCGATATTAGTAGAAAATGACAATAAAATTGAATTTTCCAGCAAAGTTCTATACCATTGCAATGCCTATAGCATGACAACAGAATCGTTCCTCCTTTTTAATGCAAGAAAGTTAGCTCACCAAGATATTAGACGAAACTTTCAGTGAAATTGAACTTTGCAGCCAGATTCCAGAGCATTGCATTGCCTATAGCACGCCAAGAGAATCTT
>NW_017037865.1:0-219 GCF_001483705.2 Eufriesea mexicana | reverse complement strand
AGCCCAACGCAACGTGCCGCGGCCATTGCTGCTAATATCCCCAGAGCAAAGCAGAATGTAGTACTGCACAATAGATCACAGAAATCCATAGTATAACAGCGTACGACACGAAAGTCAGAACTACCCTACCCAAACGTAATCCAACATAACGTAGTTAAACGTAGCATATCTCATCATTACGTGCCGCGAACACTATAGCTGGCGTGCGCAGGACCAAGC
>NW_017037864.1:0-219 GCF_001483705.2 Eufriesea mexicana | reverse complement strand
TCTATAGTATTGCAATGGTTACAGCTTGCCAATATTATCTTTCCTCCATACTTATGTCAGGAAGCTAGCTCACCACGATACTAGCTGAAAAGGGCAATAAAATTGAACTTTCCAACCAGATTCTGGAGCATTGCAATGGCAAAAGCATGCCAATAAAATCTTCCCTCCTTACTTATACAAGGAAGTTGGCTCACCACGATATTAGTCGAAAATGTCAAT
>NW_017037863.1:0-219 GCF_001483705.2 Eufriesea mexicana | reverse complement strand
TTGGGTTATTCTATGTTTGGTTACGGTAGCTTCAACTGTTGTGCTGTACAATGCTGTTCGGTGGACTTGTGCGCTCTACTGTCCTCTAGTATGACCTGCTTGGCTCTGGGGTGGGGGGGCAGCAATGGCGGTTTCGGCACGCTAGGTGGGGTCGATCTATGTTTGGTTATGTTCTGTTGGTTTGGGTCCGGCTTGGGTAGCTTTGACTTTTCTGATGCA
>NW_017037862.1:0-219 GCF_001483705.2 Eufriesea mexicana | reverse complement strand
ATGGCAAGTACAGCCATCTACTTGCAAGAGAATAGGGCTATTGAAGGTCTATGATCTGTCATAACTTGGAGAATACATCGCCTAACGCCTTCAATCCAATGGCAAGTACAGCAATCAGCTTTCCAGAGAATAGGTCAATTCAAAAACAATAACCTATTATAGAATGGAGAATAGATCGCATAACGCCTTCAAACAATGGCAAGTACAGACATCTACTTG
>NW_017037861.1:0-219 GCF_001483705.2 Eufriesea mexicana | reverse complement strand
ACATCTCTAGCCCTAACTGATGTATGCATTGGTTTATCTAGAACTACGATGGAACTTAAGCAAGGATTGGACAAATCAGTCCAACGACTAAAGTACACTGATGACAGCTGTACCCATTACTGTTTCGACAATCGTTAATTTCTCCAGCGATAATCCGTCAGACCTTCGGCGTTCTAGAATTGCAAAGAATTTATGTCATTACAGAACATATTGAACCAT
>NW_017037860.1:0-219 GCF_001483705.2 Eufriesea mexicana | reverse complement strand
CCTTTTGGCGTGCTATAGCCATTGCAATCCTGTAGAATATGGCAGGAAAATTCAATTTTATTGGCATTTTCGACTAACATCGTGGTGAGATATTTTTCTTGCATAAATAAGGAGCAAAGACTTTATTGTGGTGCTATTGCCATTGCAATGCTATAAAATCTGGATGGAAAATTCAAATTCATTGACATTTTCGACTAATATCGTGGTGAGCTACCTTTC
>NW_017037859.1:0-219 GCF_001483705.2 Eufriesea mexicana | reverse complement strand
CTATAGGATTGCAATGACTATAGTACGTCAGCAGAATCTTTCCTCCTTGCATATGTATGAAAGATAGGTCACCACGATAGTAGTCGAAAACGTCAATAAAATTGAATTGTCCAGCCAGATTCTATAGCATTGAAATGGTCATAGCGCGCCAGTAGTATGTTTCATCCTTATTTATGCAAAACAGTTATTTCACCACGATATTAGTCGTAAATGTCAATG
>NW_017037858.1:0-219 GCF_001483705.2 Eufriesea mexicana | reverse complement strand
CAATAGAATCTGACTGAAAAGTTCAATTTTATTGACATTTTTGACTAATATCGTGGTGAGCAAGATTTTCCGAATAAATAAGGAGGAAAGATTCTGTTGGTTTGCTATAGCCGTAGCATGGCAATAGAACCCGACCGAAAAGTTCAATTTCAATGGCATTTTCGTCTAATATCGTGATGAGCAATCTTTTCTGCATAAATAAGTGGGAAAGGTTCTGTT
>NW_017037857.1:0-219 GCF_001483705.2 Eufriesea mexicana | reverse complement strand
AGCTATAGCCATTGCAATGCAACGCAAACTGGCTGGAAAATACAATTTTATTGATATTTTCGTGTAATATCGTGGTGAGCTTACTTTCTTGTATAAATATGGTCGAAAGTTACGATTCGCGTGCTGTAGCCTAGCAAAGGTATAGAATCGGGCTGCAAAATTCGATTTTATTGTAATTATCGAATAACATCGCGGTGAGCTAACTTTCCTGCATAAATA
>NW_017037856.1:0-219 GCF_001483705.2 Eufriesea mexicana | reverse complement strand
CTGGGCCCCCCAAACGCACTATAATAATTTCTATTATTCCTGGGATATAATGAATTATCAAACAATATGATAAAAATAAATAAAAATAAAATAGCGTACTTCCAATATTTTAATTATCTTTTATAATCGATTATTTTCCAATATTCTATATTTATCAATCAATTGTTCAAATTTTTAAAAAATAGTTTAAGTAAGACGAATATCGTTATAATAATTTAA
>NW_017037855.1:0-219 GCF_001483705.2 Eufriesea mexicana | reverse complement strand
TACAATTTTACTGACATTTTCGACTAATATCGTGGTGAGCTAACTTCCTTGCATACGTAAGGATGAAAGATCCCTTTGGCGTTCTATACCCTTTGCAATGCTATAGCATCTGGCTGGAAAGTTCAATTGTATTGACAGCTTTGACCAATATCGTGCTAAGCTAACTTCATTGCATGAATAATGAAGAAAGATACAATTGGCGTACTACAGCCGTCACTA
>NW_017037854.1:0-219 GCF_001483705.2 Eufriesea mexicana | reverse complement strand
CGGTTTCGTGTGTGCGTTTTTCTAAAATAGTACGCAATGTGTCAGTGGCTGACAGATCGTGCTTCGCAATTTACTTTTTCGGCTTATATCTTTTGAATTATGCATTTTGAATCAGAATTTTCCACTGATTCATATAAACTGATGTTTTCCTTAACGGGATTGGATATTTTTTTTCGGTTTCCAGCGCGCGTTTTCGAGAAATAGTGCCGGAAGTGTCAG
>NW_017037853.1:0-219 GCF_001483705.2 Eufriesea mexicana | reverse complement strand
TGTCACGATCATAAATACTGCAGTGGGGATGTTGGGAGGGAGGAAATGTGAAATTTTGGAAGAAAAAATGAAAGATGGAGCGGAGATCCCTTTGGTCTCTGCAGAATTTAGGGAGAGCCATTATATCGAGATACTGCGGGATTTGAGGATTGTATCAAGCTTGCTTGTGCATGTGGAGTGGTTAGGAATATACCTGAGATGCAATCCTGTGTCTCCATA
>NW_017037852.1:0-219 GCF_001483705.2 Eufriesea mexicana | reverse complement strand
TGGCAAGTACAGCCATCTACTTGCCAGAGAATTGGTCTATTCAAAATCTATAACCTGCTATCGTTTGGTGAATAGATCGCATAACGCCTTCAATCCAATGGCAAGTCCAGACATCTACTTGCCAGAGAATAGGCCTGTTCAAAATCTACATTCTGCTATAGCTTGGTGAATAGGTAGCGTAACGTCTACAACCAATGGCAAGAACAGCCATCTACTTGC
>NW_017037851.1:0-219 GCF_001483705.2 Eufriesea mexicana | reverse complement strand
TCAAAATGCAAAGATCTCCTTTCCTAACCCAACCAATCGCAACATAACCACACTCAACCTAACTCAACCTAACGTGGAGCGACCACTATTGCCGATCCTCCGCAGAGTCAAGTAGAGTATACAAGAGCAGTGTATGGCGCAGGAATCCACCCAATTGCAATCTGTGCCTGGAAAGTCAAAGTTATTCGCCTCTAACCCAAACAAGCGTAACCTAACCAA
>NW_017037850.1:0-219 GCF_001483705.2 Eufriesea mexicana | reverse complement strand
GTGGGACGGGAGCAGAGGTAGCGGCACGTCATGTTGGATTATGCTACGTTCGGTTAGATTAGGCTAGGTCAGGTTAGGTTATGGTATCTTCGACTTTTGTGCCTTACACTGATTTCCGGTGGATTTTTGCGGTCTACATTGGTCTACCGTGTTCTACTCGACTATGGGGAGGCGGGCAATAGTTGCCGCTGCGCGCTGGTTTGAGTTATGTTAAGATTG
>NW_017037849.1:0-219 GCF_001483705.2 Eufriesea mexicana | reverse complement strand
AAGCCGAAAATATTAGAACACAGTAGATCGCAGATATCGGTGGATAGCAGTGTATAGCACAGGTGCCAGGACTATCCTATCCTAACCACAGCAAACGTGACGTAGCCAAACGCGGCATAGCCCAAACTAACGTGCCGAGGGCACAATTGCTGGCCACGGCGGAGCCAAGCAGAATATACTAGAGCACAGCAGTGTGCAAAAATCCGTCGTATTGCAGTG
>NW_017037848.1:0-219 GCF_001483705.2 Eufriesea mexicana | reverse complement strand
GTGTACGAATGTATGTATGTACGGATGTATATATGTATGGATGTATGGATGTATCGGTGTATGAATGGATGGATGGATGGGAGTATGCGTGTATGGATGTATATATGTATGGATGTATGGATGAACGGATGTATTTTCGTGTGGATGGATGGATGCATGTGTGGATGTATGTGTGGATGGCAGGATATATGGATGGATGGATGTATTGATGTACCGATG
>NW_017037847.1:0-219 GCF_001483705.2 Eufriesea mexicana | reverse complement strand
AAAAGAGATAGCCAGCCTCTGCTAAGATAACGAATCGTAGCGTAACCGAATGTAACCTAACTCAACCTAACGTGCCGAGACTAACATCACTGACCATTCCAGAGTCGAGCAGGCTATCGTAGAGCTATGTAGAGCGTAGAAACATTCCGAAGATACGTGTGTGGCGCAAAATGAGAGGATAAAGTGACCAAACCTCACCTAACGTATCCTATCCAAACC
>NW_017037846.1:0-219 GCF_001483705.2 Eufriesea mexicana | reverse complement strand
CTCTATTGCATTGCATTGGCTATAACAAACCAATATACTGTTTACAGCTTGTATATGCAGAAATGCTTGCTCGCAAAGATATTACTCGGTGATTTCGTTGAAATAAAACTTTTCAGGCATATTCGATTGCATTGCAATGGCTATAGCAAACCAATTGTATCTTTCCTCCTTATTTATGCAGAAAAGTTGGCACAACAAAATATTAGTAGAAAATGTCAT
>NW_017037845.1:0-219 GCF_001483705.2 Eufriesea mexicana | reverse complement strand
CTAGAGCACAGAAGTTGAACGTATAGCAGTATATAGCTTAAAAGTCAGAGCTACCCTATTCTATCCTACCCAAACGCACCGTAAACAAACGTAGCCTAACCTAACCTAATCTGCCGAAGCCAATATTGCTGGCATTCGCACCGAAAAACGGGACACATTAGAGAAAACTAAAGTGTAGACATCCGTCGAATAGGAGTGTATAGCACAAAAGTCAAAGCT
>NW_017037844.1:0-219 GCF_001483705.2 Eufriesea mexicana | reverse complement strand
ATAACGCCTTCAATCCAATGGCAAGTACAGCCATCTACTTGTCACAGAATAGATCTATTCAAATTCTATAATATGTTATAGCTTGGTGAATAGGTCGCCAAACGCCTTCAATACAATAGCTAGTACTACAATCTACATGACAGAGAATAGGTCTACTCAAAATCTATAACCTGTTATAGCATGGCGAATTGATGGCCTTACGCCTTCAATCCAATGGCA
>NW_017037843.1:0-219 GCF_001483705.2 Eufriesea mexicana | reverse complement strand
AGAAGAAAAGGGACAAACACCCGCATTTCAAAGGGCAAGGAAAATTCTCACAAGACGCTTTCCTATCGAAATTCAATCGATTCCAGTGGAAGAGGGGCTGAGAAGAAGCGACTTCCTTCCTCCCTCCTTTGTCCTAGAGTAATGGAAAAGAAAGAGCGCAGGTGGGGGAGAGCAGGCCAGGAGATCTATTTTTCGCTCCCCTTACTCGGTTGGTCCTCG
>NW_017037842.1:0-219 GCF_001483705.2 Eufriesea mexicana | reverse complement strand
TGCGTTCTACTCTGCTCTAGTGCATTCTGCTTTGCACTGTGTAGACCAGTAATATTGGTCTCGACACTTCAGTCTAAGTTTGTTTGCGTTTGGTTATGTTACATTTGGTTAGGTTATGATGGGATAGCTTAGACTTCTGTGCTATTCACTGCTTTTCAGCCGAAATCTACGCTCCACTGTGCTATAATATATTCTGGTTGCTCTGGGGGGGGGGGGGGC
>NW_017037841.1:0-219 GCF_001483705.2 Eufriesea mexicana | reverse complement strand
TGGCCTCCCCAGGTCTATGCTGAACATACTAGAAGAGAGTAGGACGCAGAAATCCGTAGAATATCAATGTATAGCAGAAAAATCAAAGATTCGCATGCCCTACCCATGCCAACTTTAACTAACCATACGTTAGCTATCACAACGTAACATGACGCAGCAACTATCTCTCGCCACCCCGGGGTAAAGCAGAGCGTATTACAGCACAGTAGAGCGGAGAAA
>NW_017037840.1:0-219 GCF_001483705.2 Eufriesea mexicana | reverse complement strand
TGACCAAAGCTGTCCGTACCTAACGTAACATAACTACACCTAACTAGACACGGCCACCATTGCCGGCCTCTCCAGACCCGAGCAGTACATATTCGAGGAGAGTGAGGAGCAGAAAGTCACAGAATTGCAGTGTACAGCAGAAAAGTCAAAGGTACACAAACCTAGCACAAACAGACGTACCATAACCTGACATAGCAAATTCAACGTTGCAACACAACG
>NW_017037839.1:0-219 GCF_001483705.2 Eufriesea mexicana | reverse complement strand
CATTCGCTTGAAGGCGTTGGGCGCTCTATTCACCATGCTATAACAGGTAATAGATTTTGAATTGACATATTCTACGGAAATTAGATGGCTGTACTTGCCATTGGATTTAATGCGCTAGGCGATCTATTCACCAAGCAATTACTGGTTTTAGATTTCGAATAGAAATATTCTCTGACAAGTAGATGACTGTACCTGCCATTGGATTGAAGGCGTTAGGCG
>NW_017037838.1:0-219 GCF_001483705.2 Eufriesea mexicana | reverse complement strand
GACCTTTCCGATATGCACTGCAATTTTATGGATTTCTGCGTTCTGCTCTCCACTAACGTGTTCTGCTTGGCACTGTAGAAGCCAGCAATAGTACGCGCGGCACGTTAGTTTGAGTTAGGTTACGTTAGGCTGTGTTACGATTGGTTAGGTTAGGAAAGCAGTGCTTTGGCTTTAGTGCTATGGACTGCTGCTAGGTGCATTTTTGGGCCCAATAGTGCT
>NW_017037837.1:0-219 GCF_001483705.2 Eufriesea mexicana | reverse complement strand
CCACTAATGCTGGTATCCCCAGAGTGGAGCTGACTATAGTAGAGCACAGTAGAGCGCAGAAAGACACCAACTAACAATGTACAGCACAAAAGTCAAAGATAGCCTTACCAAATTTGGCAGAGGCTAACCTATCCAAACGAAGCATAATTCAAACTTACGTCGAGAGAACACTACTGCTGGCATCCCTAGCGCCAAGCAGAGCATATCGTAGCATAGCAG
>NW_017037836.1:0-219 GCF_001483705.2 Eufriesea mexicana | reverse complement strand
TCTATGGACTCCTGCGCTCATCTGTGCTCTGTCTTTTTCTGATTGGCTTATGGGGGCTCGGCGACAGTAGTCTCGGCACGTTAGATTGTGTTCGTTTATGTTTGGCTATGTTACGTTTGGTTTGGTTGGGACACGATGGCTTTGACTTGTGTGCTGTACACTGCCACTTCGAGGATTTCTGTGCTCTAAATTGCTCTTGTATGCCCTGATAACGTCTGG
>NW_017037835.1:0-219 GCF_001483705.2 Eufriesea mexicana | reverse complement strand
CTCCCTGTGCCACGACGGAGAATTCGTTAATTAAGGTGCAATTCGTAATGTCAGCGAGGATCGCGAAAATTCGAATTTTCCCGCCATTTCTGGGGGCTTTGTACCTACGCTTTATCATGATTCAGAATTTGCACATGCTATGATGACACTTCTTCTTGCAATTTCGTAATTTTCTTTTGGTATTTTACAGTGGAAAATTCGTTAATTAGGGTGTAATTT
>NW_017037834.1:0-219 GCF_001483705.2 Eufriesea mexicana | reverse complement strand
TCGGATCACTTAAGATCAGATCATGTCAAGTCAGGTCACTTCAGGTCAGGGCAGGCCAGGCAATGTCGGGGCTGGTCAGGTCAGGTCAGGTCAGGACAGGTCAGGTTCTGTCAGGTCAGGTAAGGTCAGGTCAGGTAAGGCCAGTTCAGGTCAGTTCAGGTCAGGCCAGATCATATATGATCAGGTCAGGTCAGGTCAGGTTAGGTCAGTACAGGTCAG
>NW_017037833.1:0-219 GCF_001483705.2 Eufriesea mexicana | reverse complement strand
AATGGCAAGTACAGCCATGTACTTGCCAGAGAATAGGTCTATTCAAAGTCTCTAATCTGTTATTTCTTTCTTAATAGGACGCCTAGCGTCTTCAACCAATCGCAAGGACAGCCATCTACTTGCCAGAGAAAAGGCGTTTCAAAATCTATAACCTGTCATAGCTTGGTGAATAGATCGCTTAACGCCTTCAATCCAATGGCAAGTACAGCCATCTACTTG
>NW_017037832.1:0-219 GCF_001483705.2 Eufriesea mexicana | reverse complement strand
TCCATAAATACATCCATACACACAAACATACATATATCCATACTTCCATACATCCATCCATCCTCACATAGATCCATACATACATCCATACATATCTCGATCCAAACATACTTCCACGCATTCATAAACTCATCCAACCGTACATCCATACATCCGTCTATCCATCCATAGATCCATCCGTTCATACATCCATCCAGCCATCCATCCAGCCTTTCATAC
>NW_017037831.1:0-219 GCF_001483705.2 Eufriesea mexicana | reverse complement strand
GGTATATAATGAAAAATTTGGGATTAGAAATGGTGTTTGTCATATTATATGACAGGCATACTAAAAATTTCTTTAAAATACAGTAAAAATAGAGTTTTAGAATTTCAAAATTCAAATTTTCCGACATAAGTTTGTCAGAGTTGAATAAAGTTATAGAAATAAAATTTTGGCTCTGCTGTTTGGAATAATTATAACAGAATTCTCTTCAAATAATCTTTT
>NW_017037830.1:0-219 GCF_001483705.2 Eufriesea mexicana | reverse complement strand
TTCGGGGAATATCTGCGCTCGACTGTGCTCTACTATATTCTGCTTGGCCGTGGGGAGGCCAGATGTAGTGGTCTCGACACGTTAGGTAGAGTTACGGTACGTTTGGTGAGGTTATGTCTGTTTTAGGTGGGTTTGCATTGCTTTGGCTTTCGTGGCATACACTGCTATAGGTTGGATTTCTGCACTCTGCCGTGCTCCGGTATGAACCGCTTGGCACTG
>NW_017037829.1:0-219 GCF_001483705.2 Eufriesea mexicana | reverse complement strand
TAACACTGTGGACGCCTGCAATAGTGGCCTTGGCGAGTTATTTTTAGTTAGGCTAAGTTTGTTCAGGTTAGGTTGTGTTAGATACGATTAAATTATCTTTGCCCCTTGTGCTATGGACTGCAATGCGTTCGATTTCTGCGCTAACCTCTGCCCAATTGTATTCTGCTTGGCTCTGCGGCCGGCAGCAATAGTGGCCGTGGCACGTTATGTTCATTCGGG
>NW_017037828.1:0-219 GCF_001483705.2 Eufriesea mexicana | reverse complement strand
CCTAGTACCAACTTCTTCGTCACTATCATCTCGTCATACTTCAATCCAGCTGTCTCTACAATTCCAAATCCAATTCTTCCAACGGGGAGATCATATTTGTGAATATTGTTAATTTCTCACGTGACAGGAAAGGCTAACTCTTGCCCCTGGATCGTTCTAAACGTCTCCTTCTTCACTGTCAGCTCGTCATACTTCTATCCAGCAATCTCTAAAACTCCA
>NW_017037827.1:0-219 GCF_001483705.2 Eufriesea mexicana | reverse complement strand
GGCGACCTATTCACCAAGCTAAAACAGATTATATACTTTGAATAGGACTATTCTATGGCAAGTGGAAGGCTGTACTTGCCATTGGATCGAAGGCGCTAGGCGACCTAGTCACCAAGCTATGGCAGCTTATATGTTTTGAATATACTCATTTTCCGCCGAGTAAATGGATGTACTTGCCATTGGATTGAAGGCGTTAGGCGATCTAATCACCAAGCTTTG
>NW_017037826.1:0-219 GCF_001483705.2 Eufriesea mexicana | reverse complement strand
CTGACTTTCTTGCATAAATAAGGAGGAGAGACACAATTGGCTTGCTATAGCCGTTGCAATGCTGTAGAATCTGGCTGTAAAATTCAATTTAATTGACGTTTTCGGCTAATATAGTGGTGACCTAACTTTCCTGCATATATAAGATGTAAAGATTCAATTGGCGTGCTGTAGTCATTGCAATCCAATAGAATCTGGCTCCAAAATTCAATTTTATTGACA
>NW_017037825.1:0-219 GCF_001483705.2 Eufriesea mexicana | reverse complement strand
GGGCGCATCCGCGTCGGCTGGACTTCGGCACGTTTTGTAGCCTTGGAGGCACGGCGCCTCCAGAGCTTCCATTGCCTTGCGTTCGGTAACTGTTGCTCTAGCGTGGGTGTAGTGCGCCTGCACCCAAGTTCCCGGTTTGCGCCGGGCTCGGCCGCCCCTCCAACCGCCGGCCCGGCAGCAAGGCGTGCTGCCCGCCAAAGGCGAAATGCGCGGCTCGAC
>NW_017037824.1:0-219 GCF_001483705.2 Eufriesea mexicana | reverse complement strand
TCTTCCTGGAAAATTCAATTTCATTGACATTTTCGTCTAATTTCGTGGTGAGCTAACTTCCGTTTATAGGTATGGAAGAAAGATCCGTTCGGAGTGCTACAGCCATTGCAATGCTCTAGAATCCTGCTGGAAAATTTAATTTTATTGACATTTCCAACTAATATCGTGGTGAGCTAACTTTCTTGCATAAACAAAGAGGAAAGGTTATATTGGCAAGCT
>NW_017037823.1:0-219 GCF_001483705.2 Eufriesea mexicana | reverse complement strand
CCATCCATACATCCACACATCCATACATCCATCGACTCATACATCCATCCATTCATACAAGCACCCATCCATTCATCCACCGATCCATACATATATACATCCATACATCCATCCAACCATACATCCATCCACTCATACATCCAACCAACCATACAAACATACATACATCAATACATACATCCATCCATCCACCCATCCATACATATATACATCCACACA
>NW_017037822.1:0-219 GCF_001483705.2 Eufriesea mexicana | reverse complement strand
CTTCCGTGCCCTACTGCGTTCTGCTTGGCAATGGGGAGCCCGGAAGCGGTGGTCGCGGCACGTTACTCCGAGTTATGCTACGTTTGGTTGGATTAGTTTAAGTCACGTTACGTTGGGGTATCTTCGACTTATGTGCTATACACTGCAATGCGGTGGACTCCTGCGCCCTGCTGTGCTCTAGTACATTCAGCTTCCCTCTGTGGAGGCCGGCAATAGTGG
>NW_017037821.1:0-219 GCF_001483705.2 Eufriesea mexicana | reverse complement strand
CAACGGTTGCCGCGGTTCGTTAGTTTGTGTTAGGTCACGTTTGGCTAGGTTATGTTTGCTTCGCTTAGGTTTGGATAGCTTCCAGACGTAGACTAACTAAACCTAACGGGACGAGATCATTATTTCTGTCATCCCCAGTGCCAAGCAGGACATACCAGAGCACAGTAGGGCGCAGACATCCACAGAATAGCAGCGTATGCCACGAAAGACATAGCTATG
>NW_017037820.1:0-219 GCF_001483705.2 Eufriesea mexicana | reverse complement strand
GTAGCAGTCGAAAACGTCTATAAAATTGAATTTATCAGCCAGATTCTATAGCATTGCAATGTCCATAGCACGCCAGTAGAATCTGTCATCCCTACATATGCATTAGAGTTATGTCAACACGATACTAGTCGAAAATGTCAATAAAAGAGAATTTTTCAGCTAGATTCTATAGCATTGTATTGGCTATAGAACGCCAACAGTATCTGTCCTTCTTATTTA
>NW_017037819.1:0-219 GCF_001483705.2 Eufriesea mexicana | reverse complement strand
GGTTAGGTTAGGATTGTTTGGGTCGGGTTACGTTAGGTTAGGTTTAGCAAGGTTAGCTAGGTTTGGTTAGGTCATGTTAGGTTAGGTTTCGTTATGTTAGGTTAGGAATAGTTTAGGTAGTTTGGGTTTGGTTATATTAGGTTTGCTAAAGCTTGTGTAGGTTTGGCTAGGATAGGTTTTACAAGGTTAGGATAGGTTAGGTTACGTTAGGTTAGGTTA
>NW_017037818.1:0-219 GCF_001483705.2 Eufriesea mexicana | reverse complement strand
CCTTGTTTATGCAAGAAAGTTAGCTCACCACGATATTAGTCGAAAATGTCAATAAAATTGAAGATTCCAGAAAGATACTTCTGCATTGCGGTGGCTATAGCACTCCAATAGAATTTTTCCTTCGTACGTATGCGAGGAAGATAGCTCACCACGGTGTTAGTCGAAAACGTCAATAAATTTGAATTTTCCATCCAGCTTCTATAGCATTACAATGCCTAT
>NW_017037817.1:0-219 GCF_001483705.2 Eufriesea mexicana | reverse complement strand
CGAGTTTTCAAGCAAGATTCTATAGCATTTCAATGGCTGTATCAGGCCAATAGTATCTATCGTGCTTATTTATGCAAGAAAGTTATGTCACCACAATATTAGTTGAAAATGTCAATAGTATTGACTTTTCCAGCCAGATTCAATAGCATTTCAATCGCTATATCACACCAATAGTATCTATCGTCCTTATTTATGCAGGAAATTTAGGTCTCCACGATA
>NW_017037816.1:0-219 GCF_001483705.2 Eufriesea mexicana | reverse complement strand
TTTCCTCCTTACTTACGCAAGGAAGATAGCTCACCACGATATTAGTCGAAAATATCAATAAAATTTTATTTTCCAGGAGGATTCTATAACATGCAATGCCTATAGCACGCCAAAAGAATCGTTCCTCCTTAGTTATGCATGAAAGTTAATATACCACGGTATTAGTCTAAAATGTCAATAAACTTGAACTTTCTAGACAGGTTCTACAGCATTGCAATG
>NW_017037815.1:0-219 GCF_001483705.2 Eufriesea mexicana | reverse complement strand
GAACATCGAAATAAAATTATTCTATTCGTTCGTTTCTCACGCAAATTCACGATTTCCTTTTTTGAATTTTAGCATATAGAGTATCAGTGAGCTTATAAAAATCTAAGAAGAGCTTCGAATTGCATCTTTACAACGAAGAAATCTTCGAGTTCAAAGGGTTAATATATTCTTCTACTTTGGAATAGTTCGATTTTATTGATGGATACGTACCTAGTCAAG
>NW_017037814.1:0-219 GCF_001483705.2 Eufriesea mexicana | reverse complement strand
CATTATTCATTTGTGCGCCATGTTGAATGTTCTTTCTTGATTTCTTTCTATACGTTGTGCACGTGGTGAGTCTACTTTTACTGTTTGTGATATTTAGATATTATATTTTTTATTTATTATAATGCTTAATAAAATAGGTTAATAAATTACGTTGTAAAGAGTAATTTAAAAATTTATAATTTAAATAAAGAATATTTTATTTCCTTTGATAATTGTATC
>NW_017037813.1:0-219 GCF_001483705.2 Eufriesea mexicana | reverse complement strand
TCCCCTTATTTGAGCAAGAAAGTTAGCTCACAACGATATTAGTCGAAAATGTCAATAAAATTGAATTTTCCTTCCTGATTCTACAGCATTGCAACACCTATAGCACGCCAACATAATCTTTCCTCCTTGTTTATGCAAGCAAGTTAATTCACAACAATATTAGTCGAAAAAGTCAATAAAATTGAATTTGCCATACAAATTCTATAGCGTTGCTATGGC
>NW_017037812.1:0-219 GCF_001483705.2 Eufriesea mexicana | reverse complement strand
CTACAGCCATTGCAATGCAGCAGAATCTGGCTGGAAAACTCAATTTTATTAACATTTTTGACTTATATCGTGGTGAGCTATCTTTCTTGCATAAATAAGGAGAAAAGATTCTATTTGCGTGCTATAGCCGCTCAAGAGCTGTTGAATCTGGCTGGGGAATACAATTTTTTTATCTTCCACTAATATTGTGGTGAGCTGCACTTCTTGCAGAAATAAGGA
>NW_017037811.1:0-219 GCF_001483705.2 Eufriesea mexicana | reverse complement strand
TGGTTATGTTAGGAATGGGTAGCATTGACTTTTGTGCTGCGCTCTGATCTTCGGTGGATTTCTTCCCTTACCTGCGATCTAATATTCCTTGCCTTCATCTGGGAATGCTTAAAATGGTGGCCGCGGCGCCTAGTGTAGGGGCAGGTTGCTTTCGGTTAGGTTAGGTTTGTTTTGGTTTGGTTGGGATACTTTTGACCTTCGCACCGTTCATTGTCATCC
>NW_017037810.1:0-219 GCF_001483705.2 Eufriesea mexicana | reverse complement strand
TAGGCCAATTCTCTGGCAAGTAGATGGCTGTACTTGCCATTGGGAGAAGACGTTAGGCGACCTGTTCTGCAAGCTTTAACAGATTATAGATTTTGAAAAAACCTATTATCTGGGAAGTAGATGGCTGTACTCTCGATTGGATTGAAGGCGTTATTTGTTCTATTCACCGAACTACAACAGGTTATAGACATTGACTAGACGTATTTTCTGGCAAGTAGA
>NW_017037809.1:0-219 GCF_001483705.2 Eufriesea mexicana | reverse complement strand
CCAATGGTATTTTTCGTCCTTATTTATACAAGAAAGTTGGCTTGCCGCGATATTAGCCGAAAATGTTAATAAAATTGAATTTTCCAGTCAGATTCTAAAGAATTTCCACGGCTATGGCACGCCAATAGTATCCTTCCACCTTATTTATGCACGAATGTTAGCACATCACGATATAAATGGAAAATGTCAATAAAATTTAATTTTCCAGCCAGTTTTTGT
>NW_017037808.1:0-219 GCF_001483705.2 Eufriesea mexicana | reverse complement strand
CTGCAGATTCTGAATGGAAAACTCGAGTTTATATACGTTTTCGACTGATATCGTGGTGAACTTTCTTTCTTGCATAAATAAGCGTGAAATATACTATTGTTGTGCTATAGCCATCGTAATGCTGTAGAATCTGGCTCGAAAATTCAATTTTATTGTCATTATCGACTACTATCGTGGTGACCTCGCCTTCTTGCATATAGAAGGAGGAAAGGTTCTTCT
>NW_017037807.1:0-219 GCF_001483705.2 Eufriesea mexicana | reverse complement strand
CCCCGAGGACCGGCCGGGCCCAAACGGAAAATCTAGTACCGATCCCCGAGGACCGGCTGGGCCTAAATAGAAAATCTAGAGTGTCGGTCCCCGAGGACCGGCCGGGCCCAAACGGAAAATCTAGTGCCGATCCCCGAGGACCGGAGGGGCCCAGAGTCTAGAGTGTCGATCCCCGAGGACCGGCCGGGCCCAAACGGAAAGTTTAGTGCCGGTCCCCAA
>NW_017037806.1:0-219 GCF_001483705.2 Eufriesea mexicana | reverse complement strand
GCGTATGACGCAAAAGTCGAAGCCACCCTTGCCAAACGTAGCCTAACCTAACCAAGCATAGCGCAACCTAACTCAACGTAACGTGCCTAGGCCACTATTTCTGGCATCCCGGCAGTCGAACAGAGGATAGTAGAGCAATGTAGAGCGCAGAAGTTTATCGAATAGCTGAGTACAGCACAAAAGTGGACGCTACCCTCTTCTTCCCTAACCAATCGTAGC
>NW_017037805.1:0-219 GCF_001483705.2 Eufriesea mexicana | reverse complement strand
TCTGGTTAGGTGAATTTTCTTGTAAGTTAGTCGATACCTTCTTTATCCACTGTATATTATATAATCTATGTCAACTATAGTGTAATGTCGAATAATGTGTATTTATTTACAACGCGGTGTAGGCAAGTTAAATTATAGTAAGTGTCGGTTATTATAGTAGTGATCTGAGTAAAAAATTCGAAAGGGAAAATTACATTTCCTATTTTACGTTGTATTCGT
>NW_017037804.1:0-219 GCF_001483705.2 Eufriesea mexicana | reverse complement strand
AGGAAGGGTTGCTTTTCGTCCTGGGCCTGATAGTGGACTCGTCACGGTCACGGCAATGTGCCATTTTGATAACAGACCCTGTCTTGAACGGGGAGCAAGTAATTAATAGTTAGGAAATATAGGAAACTCGTATTTGTAAGAGTCGAGGATTCACCGAGGTCTTGCGAGAAATCTCGTACCACCATTTTCCATCTAGCTTTGAGGGTGTGAACATCGACC
>NW_017037803.1:0-219 GCF_001483705.2 Eufriesea mexicana | reverse complement strand
AACCCGAGCTCCTGCGGCGGGTGATCGACACCCTCTTCCCGGCGGTGGAGAGGAGGGGGTGCAACCCGCTGCAGTCGGTTCGGAACTGGTAGGATGGTCCGACGAGCTGAACATCTCGCGCGAGGAGTTGGGCCGTGCGGTCGTTAAGATGGGGGCGAGGAGCACCGCCTCCGTACCAGACGGCATCCCAGGCCGAGCCCTTGAACTGACTCTGAAAGC
>NW_017037802.1:0-219 GCF_001483705.2 Eufriesea mexicana | reverse complement strand
TTTATTTACTGCTCAAAAAGGTATCGTCAATCTTTTAGTAGAGAATCTTTGAATTTCTACTTTCCTCTAGCCAAAAAATTGTCGAGTACAAAGGATTAACACTTTGACTGCCACATTTGTCATATATGACCGGCCACGATTTCTCCTGTAACTCACCGGTGGTCATTGGTGACCGGAGCGCTTGAACTACTTAAACTACATTGAACAACATTGAATGAA
>NW_017037801.1:0-219 GCF_001483705.2 Eufriesea mexicana | reverse complement strand
TGAATATAACGCTTAGCGCCTTCAAACCAATGGCAAGTACAGCCATCAACTTGCCAGAGAATCGGTCTCTTCAAATTCTATAATATGCTATAGCTTGGTGAATGGATCGCCTAACGCCTTCAATCCAATGACAAGTACAGCCATCAACTTGCCAGGGAATATGTCTATTCAAAATCTATAATCTGTTATAGCTTGGTTGATAGGTCGCCTAACGTCTGC
>NW_017037800.1:0-219 GCF_001483705.2 Eufriesea mexicana | reverse complement strand
AGTCCAGGCGAGGCCAGGTCGTGCGAGTTCAGGTCAGGTCAGGTCAGTCAGGTCAAGTCAGGTGAGTCAGGATTGGTGAGGTCAGGTAAGGCTGGTTAAAGTCAGGACAGTTCAGGTTAGGTCAGGTAATGTCAGGTCAGGTATCGTCAGTTGTACTCCGTTCAGGTCTGGCCAGGTCAGGCCATGTCAGGTCTGGTCAGGTCAGGCCAGATCAGTCTG
>NW_017037799.1:0-219 GCF_001483705.2 Eufriesea mexicana | reverse complement strand
CAAGAGAGTTAGTTCACCACGATATTAGTTGAAAACGTCCATAAAATTGAATCTTTCATCCAGGTTCTACAGCATTACAATGGCTCTATGTCACCAATCGAATCTTTCGTCAGCATTTATACAAGAAAGTTAGCGCACCACGATATTAGTCGAAATCATCCACAATATTATATTTTCCAGCCAGATTCCATAGCATTGCAATGGCTAAGGCACGCCAAT
>NW_017037798.1:0-219 GCF_001483705.2 Eufriesea mexicana | reverse complement strand
CACCCTTGCTGGCCTTGCGAGAGCCAAGCTGAAAACATTACAGCACAGTATGCCGCAGCAATCCATATAATAGCAGACAATAGCTTTAAAGTCCTAGCTATCCTCTCTTAACCCAAAGAACCGTAACATAACCAAACGTAACCTATCTGAACCTAACGTGGCGCGACCACTATTTCTGGCCTCCCCAGAGCCCAGCGGAAGACGCCAGTGGAGAGTAGA
>NW_017037797.1:0-219 GCF_001483705.2 Eufriesea mexicana | reverse complement strand
GCTCTAGCATGCACTGCCTCAATCTGGGGAGGACAGAAATAGCGACCGCGGCATGTTATGTTGCGTTAGGTTACGTTTGGTTTGTTTATGTTTAGTTTATGCAAGGGTAATGTTTGGATAGCATTGATTTCTCTGCTGTACACTGCAATTCTACGGATTCCTGCGCCCTACTCCACTATAATATGCTCTGCATGGACCTGGGGAGGCCAGCGATAGTGC
>NW_017037796.1:0-219 GCF_001483705.2 Eufriesea mexicana | reverse complement strand
GCTCTAGCATGCACTGCCTCAATCTGGGGAGGACAGAAATAGCGACCGCGGCATGTTATGTTGTGTTAGGTTACGTTTGGTTTGTTTATGTTCAGTTTATGCAAGGGTAATGTTTGTATAGCATTGATTTCTCTGCTGTACACTGCAATTCTACGAATTCCTGCGCCCTACTCCACTATAATATGCTCTGCATGGACCTGGGGAGGCCAGCGATAGTGC
>NW_017037795.1:0-219 GCF_001483705.2 Eufriesea mexicana | reverse complement strand
AGGTTACGTTTGGCTACGTCTGGGTAGGCTAGGTTTGGTTAGGGTGGCTTTGACCTTTGTGCTTTACATTGCTATTCGGTGGACTTCTGCGCTCTACTGCTCACTAGTATAATCCGTTTGGCAATGGGGAGGCCTGCAGTAGTGCTCTCGATACGCTAGGTTGGATTCGATTTCGTTTGGTTAGGTTACGTTACGTTATGTTAGGATGGGATTGCGTTG
>NW_017037794.1:0-219 GCF_001483705.2 Eufriesea mexicana | reverse complement strand
AGAGCAATGTAGATCGCAGAAATCCGGCGAATCGCAGTTTATAGTACAATAGTCAAAGAAATCATAACCGAGCCTTCCCAACCTATCCTAACTGGACGTAAGCTTACTCAACCTAACGTGCCGAGAGCACTACTCCTGACGTCTACATTAACAAGAAGAGTGTGATAGCGCACAGAGGAGCGCAGAAGTCCATTGAATGGCAGTGTGTAGCACAAATGT
>NW_017037793.1:0-219 GCF_001483705.2 Eufriesea mexicana | reverse complement strand
TATGCTGCGCTTGGTTATGTTAGATTAGGCCAGGTTATGCCAGGATGTCCACGGCTTTTGCGCAATACACTGCAATGCAGTGGATTTCTGCGCTCTACTGTGCCCTACTACATTCAGCTTGTATCTGCTGAGGCTAGCAATAGTGGTCTCGTCTTTTTAGGTTGTGTTACGCTACGTTCGGCTGTATTACATTCGGCCGGGATAGGATGGGCTACTTTG
>NW_017037792.1:0-219 GCF_001483705.2 Eufriesea mexicana | reverse complement strand
TTTTCATGATAGCGAGAAATCGCTTGTCATCATTCCTTGTTAGAATTTGAGGAAGGGGAACACCTGCTTCTATTGTCAAGTTCTTGATAATGTTCTATTACTCTTTGAACGCGAATCATCGGAGCCGAAAATATTCAGCAGTTACGAAACTCCATGGCTGATTCCTCGATTTCCAAATTTCAGGAACGCACAAACCTCGCAGGATCTGTGGCTTCTATT
>NW_017037791.1:0-219 GCF_001483705.2 Eufriesea mexicana | reverse complement strand
AATAATACAACGGCGAGACGTAAATAACCGAACGATGAGAATTAAAGAACCTAACGATGGGACGTTCGAATATTATACGAAATATTCGAATCACCAAATAAAAATAAAATCCAAAAGCAAAACCTGAAAGGAAATGGACTAGTAAAAGAAAACTATAAAAATAGTCTAAATGGAACGATCAACCCAGCGATGAGACATAAATAACCCTACGATGAGACA
>NW_017037790.1:0-219 GCF_001483705.2 Eufriesea mexicana | reverse complement strand
TCAGCCAGATTCAATAGCATTGCTGTGGCTATAGCAAGCCAATAGAATCTTTCATCCATATTTCAGCGTGAAATCTAGCTCTCAACGATATTCATGGAAAATGTCAATAAAATTGAAATTTCCAACCACATTCAACATCGTTGCAATGTCTATAGGGCGCCAATAGAATGAAACTTCCTATTTATGCAAGAAAGATATCTCACCACGATATTAGTCGAA
>NW_017037789.1:0-219 GCF_001483705.2 Eufriesea mexicana | reverse complement strand
CCAGAGAATTGGTCTATTCAAAACCTATTACCTGTTATAGCTTGGTGAATAGATCGCCTAACGTCATCAATGCAATGGCAAGTACAGCCATCTTCTTGCCAGAGACTAGATCTATTCAAAATCTATAATCCGCCATAGCTTGGGGAATAGATCGCATAACGCCTTCAATCCAATGGCAAGTACAGACATTTACTTGCCAGAAAATAGGTCTATTCAAAA
>NW_017037788.1:0-219 GCF_001483705.2 Eufriesea mexicana | reverse complement strand
TGAACTTTCCAGCCCGATTCTGCAGCATTGCAATGGCTATAGCGCGCCAAAAGGATCTTTTGTCCTTACTTATGCAAGGAAGTTGGCTCACCGTGATATTAGTCCAAAATGTCAATAAAATTGAATTTGCCAGGAAGATTCTATTGCATTGCTGTTGCTATATCACGCCAAAAGGATCTTTCCTCCTTACTTATGCAAGGAAGTTGGCTCACCACGATA
>NW_017037787.1:0-219 GCF_001483705.2 Eufriesea mexicana | reverse complement strand
CTATTGGCGTGCTATAGCCATTGCAATGCTAAAAAATCTGTCTGGAAATTGCAATTTTATTCACATATACGACGGTTGTCGTGGTGAGCAAACTTTCTTCCGTAAATAAGGCGGTAAAACTCCATCGGCGTGCCATAGCCGCTACAGTGCCACAGGATCTGGCTGGAAAATATAATTATATCGACAAGTTCGACTAATTTCGGAGTGAGCTAACTTTTT
>NW_017037786.1:0-219 GCF_001483705.2 Eufriesea mexicana | reverse complement strand
TTAGTTTTATCCTTCACTATATTTAAAAATTGTCTCTGAAAAGAGGTTAAAGTTATATATTTAAGAAAATATCGTCCATGAGCTCGTTACTTATTTTAACGTATAGTTGTCATTATTTACATTATTAATTATTTTAATTTGTTATTATTACAAGATGATATTTCATTAATAGAACATAAATTATATTGACCTGAATTTACTAGGTTTTTAAAGTATAAC
>NW_017037785.1:0-219 GCF_001483705.2 Eufriesea mexicana | reverse complement strand
TTGATTTTGTCAGGATTCGATAGGAAAGGAGAGGAAATGTTAAGGTTTAGTGCTATAGTGTGCTACTAGGTGGACTTCAGCGCCCTGCAGTGCTCCAATATTTTAAGCTTGGCTCTGGGAAGGCCAACAATGGTGGCCTAGGCACGTTATGTTGAATCATGTTACGCCCGGTTATGTTGGATCAGTCTAAGTTTGGTTAAGGTAGCCTTAACTTTTGTG
>NW_017037784.1:0-219 GCF_001483705.2 Eufriesea mexicana | reverse complement strand
TACTACATTCTGCTTGGTGGGGGGGGGGGATTCAGTGGTCGCTGCACGATACATTGAGTTATGCTGCGTCTGTTTGAGTCAGGTTACGTCAGGCTATGTAAGGATATCTACGGCTTTTGTGCTACTCACCGCAATGCGGTGGACTTCTGCGCTCTGCTGTGCCCTAGTATACTCTGCTTGCCTTTGTGGTGGCCAGAAATAGCTGTCTCGTCACGTTAC
>NW_017037783.1:0-219 GCF_001483705.2 Eufriesea mexicana | reverse complement strand
GTTAGGTAAGGTTATGTTACGTTTCGTTACGTTACGTTTGGTTAGGTTTCGGCAGGATAGTTTTGATTTCTGCGGTATGCACTGCTAACCGGTGGATTTCTGCTCTCTGCCGTTTCCTAATATTATCTGCTTGTCTCTGAGGTGGCCAACAATATTTGTCTCGGCCCGTTAGGTTAAGTTATGTTACGCCTGGCTTCGTTGCGTCAGGATAGGTAAGGA
>NW_017037782.1:0-219 GCF_001483705.2 Eufriesea mexicana | reverse complement strand
AGCCACCCTTACCAAACATAACCTGACATAACATAATCGAACGTACTCTAACACAACATAAAGTGCAGCGCCTATTGAAGTCTTTCACAGAGCCGAACAGAATGTACTAGAGCAGAGAAGGTCACAGAAATACACCGCACATCAATGTACAGCACAGAAGTAGAAGCTATGCTTACCAAACTTAGCCAAACCTGACCTAACCATCCGTGACGTAACTCA
>NW_017037781.1:0-219 GCF_001483705.2 Eufriesea mexicana | reverse complement strand
GGATCCTAAAATAAAAACCAAAAAACAAACACTTAAGATAGTAAGAAATATGGAAAAGGAGGTACAGAAGCACGTCAGCTGCTGCAGCGGGAGCGGGACTCGTTCCGCTTCCTCTGTAAAGAAGGTTAAAAGGAAGCCAGTGGAAATTTCAAAAGGCAAGGAGGAGAATAAGGACAAGGAATTGGAGACGATGAACGAGAGAAACGTCCTTTTAAAAAT
>NW_017037780.1:0-219 GCF_001483705.2 Eufriesea mexicana | reverse complement strand
AGAGTAGCAATGGCTATAGCTGGCCAATAGAATCTTTCCTCCTTATTTATGCAAGAAAGTAAGGTCACCACGATATCAGCCGAAAATGTCAATAAAATTGCATATTCCAACCAGATTCTATAGCTCTGCAATCGCTATAGCACGCCAAGAGTATCGTTCCATCTTATTTATGCAAGAAAGTTACCTCACCACGATATTAGTCGATGATGTCAATAAAAT
>NW_017037779.1:0-219 GCF_001483705.2 Eufriesea mexicana | reverse complement strand
GACTTATTGAACGTAACGTGCGGAGATAAGTATTGCTGCCATCCCCACAGCCAATCAGGACATGGTGGAGCACAGTATAGGCCAGATGGTTACCGAATAGCTTTGCACAGCACAAAAGTTAAATCCATCAAGTCCAAGATTAGCCTAACGCTGCCGAACCCAATGTAACGTGACTCAACATAATGTGCCGAGAAAACTATTGTTGGCCATCCCAGAGAG
>NW_017037778.1:0-219 GCF_001483705.2 Eufriesea mexicana | reverse complement strand
ACGTTATGTTGAGTTAGGCTACGTTAGGTTGTGTTACGATTTGTTATGTTAGGATAGCATAGAGCTGACTCTTGTGCTATACAGTGCAATGCGGTGGATTTCTGCGACCTGCTGTGCTGTAGTGTATTCCGTTTGGATCCTCGGTGGCCAGTATTGGTGGCCTCGGCACGTTAGGTTGGGTTTAACTACGTTTGCTTATGTTACGTTTGGATAGGATAG
>NW_017037777.1:0-219 GCF_001483705.2 Eufriesea mexicana | reverse complement strand
CAAGTCAGGTCAGGTTATGTCTGGTGAGGTCAGGTCAGGTCAGTTCTGGTCAGGCCAGGACAGGTCAGGTCAGGTCAGTCAGGTCAGTCAGGTTAGGTCAGGTCAGTCAGGTCAGGTCAGGTGAGGTCAGGTCACGTCCGGACAGGTCTCCTGTGGAAAAGTCAGGTCAGTTCAGTTCAGGTCAGGAGAGAACAGGTCAGGTCTGGCCAGGTCAGGTCA
>NW_017037776.1:0-219 GCF_001483705.2 Eufriesea mexicana | reverse complement strand
GTAGAATCTGACGGGGAAATTCAGTTTTACTGACATTTTCGACTAATATCCTGGTGACCTAACCTTCTTGCGTATATAAGGAGGAAAGATTCTACAGGCATGATATAGTCATTGCGATGCTATAGAATCTGACTGGAAATTTCAATCTTATGACACTTTCGACTAATATCGTAGTGAGCTGGCTTTTTTGCATAAATAATGAGGAAAGACACTATTGGC
>NW_017037775.1:0-219 GCF_001483705.2 Eufriesea mexicana | reverse complement strand
TGCTGGTGACTATTTAACACGAAGCGTTCAAGAATATATTGCAAAAGAACATGCCTTAAAATTTAATAATAAAAAAACATTAAATATGTTTTAAGTTGAAATATCTTGTTTAACTTTTAAAGCATGAACAAAGACTGAACTCGGATTTGTTACATATGAGGTATCACAACTTGATATATTTTAGTTGAATGATGAAGCATTATTAAACATATAACTCAT
>NW_017037774.1:0-219 GCF_001483705.2 Eufriesea mexicana | reverse complement strand
TGAATCTAAATAAAGTTCGCAGACCACTATAGCTAGCCTTCCCAGAGCCTAGCTGATGACATTCGAGCGCTGTAGGGCCCAGAAATCCACCTAATATCAGTCTATAGCACTAAAGATAAAGCTACCTTCCTCTAACCTAGCCGAACGTAACATAATTTAAAGTAACCTGACGCAACCTAACTTGCCGCGACCGCTACTGCTGGCCTCCGCAGAGCCAAA
>NW_017037773.1:0-219 GCF_001483705.2 Eufriesea mexicana | reverse complement strand
CATGTCATGCCAGGTGAGGTCAGGACAAGTCAGGACAGGTTAGGACAGGTCAGGTCAGGCCAGGCTAGGTCAGGTCAGGTCAGGTTGGGTCACGTCAAGTCACGCCAGGCCAGGGCAGGTCATGCCAGGCCAGACCTGGTAGAGTTAGGTTAGGCCAGGTCTGATCAGGCCACGCCAGTCCAGGTAAGGTCACGACAGGTAAGGTCAGTTCAAGTCCGG
>NW_017037772.1:0-219 GCF_001483705.2 Eufriesea mexicana | reverse complement strand
ATATGATTTTTACTTTACTGCTGCTGTTTTAGTTTTCGAATTGTCCTTTACTTCTTCACTTTCTTGTACTATTATTCTTGGTATAACATCAAAAAATGGATTGTTCAGTATTATAGTTTTTATCAATCTTAGAGGATAAAGTGGTCTATCATTCTAAAAAAAAAGGAAATATTATATTTATATCAATTCTTGATATATTTTCTTGTAAACATTAAATTT
>NW_017037771.1:0-219 GCF_001483705.2 Eufriesea mexicana | reverse complement strand
CACCTGTACATCAATACATCCATCCATCCATATATCCTGCCATTCACACATATATCCATCAAAGCATCCATTCATCCATACAAGTACCCACCCATAAGTCCATCGATCCATACATCTATCCATCCATACATCCATCCATACGTTAATACATCCACACATCCATAAGTCCATACATCCATTCATCCATACAACCATACATACCTCCATACATACATCCAT
>NW_017037770.1:0-219 GCF_001483705.2 Eufriesea mexicana | reverse complement strand
ATGAATAGCTGATTCTATAACAGCCCCGGAATTTTTATCATCAGTGATCAAATTATTCAAATGACTGCAGTCCTGTGGTGACGACTGTACTGAGTCCTGTTATGTCAATTGTCAATATCTCGGGCTACAACGGACCAGTCTTTTGTCATTCTAGGTATGCTACAGAATCTAGATAATCGTTGAACTGGGTAAACAAACGGCCTCATGGCTCTATTAGTG
>NW_017037769.1:0-219 GCF_001483705.2 Eufriesea mexicana | reverse complement strand
AGCTTGGGTAGGTTCGGTTAGGATAGGTTTTGCAGTGCTAGGTTAGGTAAGGTTAGGTTAGGTGAGGTTAGGTTAGGATTGGCAGGGTTATGCTAGGTTAGGTTAGGTTAAGTTAGGTTAGGTTATATTGGTTTAGGCTATGTTAGGTCAAATCATGTCAGGTCAGGTCAGGACAGGCACGGCCAGCCAATGTCAGGCCACGTCAGGTCAGGTCAGGTC
>NW_017037768.1:0-219 GCF_001483705.2 Eufriesea mexicana | reverse complement strand
TAAATAAGAAGGAATAATTCTATTGGCCTGCTATATCCATTGCAGTGATACTGAATGTGGTTGTAAAATACAAATTTATTGACCTTTTCGACTAATATCATTGTGAGCTATCTTTCTTTCATAAACAAGGCGGAAGGATTCAATTGGCGAGCTATTGCCGTCGCAATGCTATAGAATATGGATGGAAAATTCAATTTTGTTTACATTTTCGACTAATAT
>NW_017037767.1:0-219 GCF_001483705.2 Eufriesea mexicana | reverse complement strand
ATAACTGAACACAACATGCCGCGACCACAATTTCTAGCTTCCGCAGAGCCAAGCAGGACATACCAGAGCGCGGTATAGCATAGAAATCCCCTGGATAACAGTGTAAAGCACGAAACTCGAATCCACGCAAACCTAACACAAGCTAACATGCCGTATCCAAACGTAGCATAACTGAACCTAGCGGGCCGAGACTGCAAATGCTGGCATCCCCAGGGACGA
>NW_017037766.1:0-219 GCF_001483705.2 Eufriesea mexicana | reverse complement strand
ACCTGGAATGGCCTGACCTGCCCTTACCTGAACTGGCCTGACCTGACCTGACCTGACCTGACCGGAACTGACCCGTCATTCCCTGGCACGTCCTGGTCTGGCCAGTCCAGACATGGCCTGTCCTGACCTGGCCTGTCCTGAACAGAACTGTCCTGACCTGACCTGACCTGAACTGCCCTGACGTGGCCTGACCTGGCCTGGCCTGACCTGACCTGACCT
>NW_017037765.1:0-219 GCF_001483705.2 Eufriesea mexicana | reverse complement strand
GCTGTACACAGATATTCCTTGGATTCCTGCCCTCCGCTGTGCTCTACTCTAATCTGCTAGAGCAAGTGGAGGCCAGCAATAGTGGTATCGGCTCGTTACGTTCTGTTTGGCTACGTTAGGATGGGTTAGGACAGTTTGGGTCAGGTTTTGGTATCCGTGACTCTTCTGCCGTACACTGCGATTAAATGGACTTTTGCGCCCTACTCCATTCTAATATGT
>NW_017037764.1:0-219 GCF_001483705.2 Eufriesea mexicana | reverse complement strand
TGGTTGGGTTAGGTTGTGTCACGTTAGGTTAGCGTAATTGTAACTTCTGTGCTTTACACTGTATTGCGGCGTACTTCTGCCCTCCACTGTGCGCTGGTATATTCTGCTTGGCAAGGGGGGGGGGCTAGCAGTAACGGTGTCGTCTCGGTCGGATTTGTCAGTCTGCGTTCGGTTTGATTCGGTTAGGTAATGTAAGGTTCGAATTTCTTTGACGTTTGT
>NW_017037763.1:0-219 GCF_001483705.2 Eufriesea mexicana | reverse complement strand
GTGTATGGCGGAGAAGACGAAGCTACACATACCTTACCGTAGCAAACACAGTCTAACGAAACGAAGCGTATCTCAACCTAACACTGCCGGGCCCCAATTACTCGCATTTCCAGTGCCAGGCAGAACGTACAAGAGCGCAGTACAGCGCAGAAATAATCCGAAAAGCAGCGTATAGCATAAAGTTAAAGCTATTCTCCCCTTCCCCAACCGAACATAACA
>NW_017037762.1:0-219 GCF_001483705.2 Eufriesea mexicana | reverse complement strand
TCCGTTCATACATACATCCATCCACCCATCCACACATCCATCCATGCATCCATAGAGACATCAGTACATACATCCTTACATACACCAATGCATTCATCCATACATACATCCAGAAATACATACTTACATACGTCCATACCTACACCGATGCATACGTCCATTCGAACATCCATACACACATCCATGCATGCATCCATCCATACATCCATCTACTCATAC
>NW_017037761.1:0-219 GCF_001483705.2 Eufriesea mexicana | reverse complement strand
ATTTTCCAGTCAGGTTCTATACCATTGCAATGGCTATAGCACGCCAATGGAATCTTTCCTCCTCATTCATGCAACAAAATTAGCTCAGCACGATATTAGTCGGAAATGTCAATAAAATTGAGATATCCAGTCAGTTTCGGTAGCAATGCAGTGGCAATAGCATGTCAATAGAATCTTTCCTCCTGATTTATGCAACAAAATTTGCTCACCACGATATTA
>NW_017037760.1:0-219 GCF_001483705.2 Eufriesea mexicana | reverse complement strand
ATGCTTGCATGTGTAAGGAGGAAAGATTCTACTGGCTAGCTATAGCCATTGCAATGCAACAGAATCTGGCTGAAAAATTCAATTCTATTAACATTTTCGACTAATATCGTGGTTAGCAAACTTTCTTGGATGAATGTGGACGAATGATTCCACTGCCGTGCCATCGCCATTGCAATTCTATAGTATCTGGATGGAAAATTATGTTTTATTGACATTTTC
>NW_017037759.1:0-219 GCF_001483705.2 Eufriesea mexicana | reverse complement strand
TATAACAGGTTATAGATTTTGAATAGAACTATTCTCTTGCAAGTAGATGGCTGTACTTGCCATGGTTTGAAGGCGTAAGGCGACATATTCCCCAAGCTAGGACAGATTATATACATTGAACAGACCTTTTCTCTGGCAAGAAGATTTCTGTACTTACCATTGGATTGTAGGCGATAGGCGATCTATTCACCAAGCTATAAAATGTTATAGATTTTGAAT
>NW_017037758.1:0-219 GCF_001483705.2 Eufriesea mexicana | reverse complement strand
TGTACTCTACATTGTAATGCGGAGGAGTTCAGCGCTCTACTGTGCTCTAGTGTGTTCTCCTTGGCGCAGGGGAAGACAGCAGCTGTGATCGCGGCTTTATGTTTAGTTATGCTACGCTTGGATAGGATCCGTTGTGTCAGGCTAGGTTAGGTTGCCATTGACTTCTGTAGCGAACGCAGCTATTCGGTGGAATCCCGCGCTCTACATTGCTCTACCATA
>NW_017037757.1:0-219 GCF_001483705.2 Eufriesea mexicana | reverse complement strand
TAGACCTGGACTGGGATCAAAATGGGACTCAAGAAAATTTGAAACTCGTACATTTAACATTTAAGTAACATTAACATAAAGTTACGTGTGTCATCGTTGATAATAATCTTTTTTCTAGCTTCGGTTACGCCGCTTTTGGTTACACAACCTCGAAGGGGGTAGGCAAAATTCTCAGTTTTTGGATTCGTAAGAAATTCTCTAGGTGAAATATCGTTGTAA
>NW_017037756.1:0-219 GCF_001483705.2 Eufriesea mexicana | reverse complement strand
CTGGCGTGCTACAGTCATTGCGATGCTTTAGAATCTGGCTGGAAAATTCAATTTTATTAACATATTCGACTAATACCGTTGTGAGCTAACTTTCTTGCAAAAATAAGGAAGAAATATCTTATCGGCGTGCTATAGCGATGGCAATGCTACAGAAAATGGCTGGAAAATTCAATTTTATTAACATTTTCGACTAATATCGTGGTGAGCTATCTTTCTTTC
>NW_017037755.1:0-219 GCF_001483705.2 Eufriesea mexicana | reverse complement strand
GTGCGGTGAGTAGTATTGCTGGCCTTCCCAGATACATGCAGAGTATATCAGAGCAATGTAGAGCGCAGAAATCCACCGCGCGGCGGTGCATGGGGCAATAGTCAAAGCTGTCCCATTCTAACTAAACCAAACGTAACGTAATCATACGTTGTCTATTTCAACATAACGTGCCGAGGCCGCTATTACTTGCATCCCCAGAGCCAAGCAGAATATTCCAGA
>NW_017037754.1:0-219 GCF_001483705.2 Eufriesea mexicana | reverse complement strand
GCCTAAGCTACCCTTTCATATCGCAACAAAGCGTAACATAACCAAACGCAACCTAACTCAGCCCAAGTTGCCGCGGCCGCCGTTGCTGTAGTGCTGATGAGCGCAGATATCGAACTAATAGCAGTGTATTGCACAAAAGACATAGCTACCCTATCCTAACCTAACGTAACGTATCATAGCCATACGTAGAATAACTCAACCTAACGTGCCGCGAGCACT
>NW_017037753.1:0-219 GCF_001483705.2 Eufriesea mexicana | reverse complement strand
ATGCGATCTATTCGCCAAGCTATAACAGGTTATAGACATTGAAATGACCTATTGTCAGGCAAGCAGATGGCAGTACTTGTCATTGGATTGTGGGCGATAGGCGATCTATTCACCAAGCTATAATAGGTTATAGATTTTGAATAGACCCATTATCTAGCAAGGGGATGGCTGTACTTGCCATTGGATTGAAGTCGTTATGCGATCTAATCACCAAGCTAT
>NW_017037752.1:0-219 GCF_001483705.2 Eufriesea mexicana | reverse complement strand
TTACTTTCTTGCATAAATACGATCGAAATTTTCTATTGGCTTGCTGTAGCCATGGCAAAGGTTCAGAATCTGGTAGGAAACCTCGGTTTTACGGACATTTCCGATTAATATCTTGGTGAGCTACCTTACCCTCATAAACAATGAGGAAAGATTCTTTTGGCGTGCAATTGCTTTTGCAGTGCTATAGAATCTGGCTGGAAAATTCAATTTTATTGACGC
>NW_017037751.1:0-219 GCF_001483705.2 Eufriesea mexicana | reverse complement strand
CAGTACTATAGAATCGTCCTGGAAAATTCAATTTTATTGACATTTTTTACTAATATCGTAGTGAGGTAATATCCTTCCCTAAGTAAGGTGGAAACATTCTTCTGGATTGATATAGCCATTGAAATGCAGTAGAATGTATCTGGAAAACTCAATTTTATTGACATTTTTGACAAATACCGTGGAGAGCTAACTATCTTGCATAAATAAGGAGGAAAGATT
>NW_017037750.1:0-219 GCF_001483705.2 Eufriesea mexicana | reverse complement strand
CCGTAGACACATGCCGGACCAACTATAGGCCTATACCATAGCAGCGTACGACTAGTACTGCTGGAACCTCGCTTTGACTCCAGAAGGAACAGAGACCCGAAGATCCACCTAGAACCCGAAGCATGACGAAGTTGACAGTGGCTTGAATGTGTGTCGGAGACGAGACGTGGCGATGATTTACGATTCACGGAATTATTCAGTACACGGAAGTACATCGCG
>NW_017037749.1:0-219 GCF_001483705.2 Eufriesea mexicana | reverse complement strand
ATTAATCGAAAATGTCAATAAAATTGTGTTTTCCAGTCAGATTCTATAGCATTGCCATGGCTACAGCTCGCCAATGGAATATTTCATCCCTATATATGCAAGAGGGCATGCTCACCACGATATTAGTCGAAAATGTCAATAAAATCGAATTTTCCTGGCAGATTCTATAGCATTGCAATAGGTACAGCACGCCAGTAGAATCTTTCCTCCTTATATGGC
>NW_017037748.1:0-219 GCF_001483705.2 Eufriesea mexicana | reverse complement strand
TCGACTTTCGTGCTCTACACAGCAGCGCTGTGGACCACTGCGATCTACTCTCCTCTAGCATGATCTGCTTGGCGATGGGGAGGCCAGCAGTGGTGGGCTTCACACGTTAGGTTGGTATGGGCTTCGTTTGGCGGTGTAAGATTAGGACAGGTTAGTTTGGGATTTCTTCTTCTTTCCAGCCTTACACTTCAATGCGGCCGATCTCTGCGCTCTACTGTG
>NW_017037747.1:0-219 GCF_001483705.2 Eufriesea mexicana | reverse complement strand
CCATACTTCCATCCATACATCCATGCATACATCCATTCATACATCCATACATACATCCATACAGCATCCATACATACATCCACTCTTCCGTCCATTCACCCATCCATTCGACCACGCACACATCCATACATCCATGCCTCCGTACATCCATACATACTTACATCCATACGTACATGCATACATACATCCGTACATCCATAACGCAAATACGGCCATACA
>NW_017037746.1:0-219 GCF_001483705.2 Eufriesea mexicana | reverse complement strand
TTATAGCACGAAAGTCGAAGCAATCCTAACCAAATTTAGCCCAAACTAACATAACCAAGCACATTGTAACACAAAATAACGTGTCACGTCCACTATAGCCCGCCTCCCCAGGGTCAGGCAGAGTATAGTGGGGCAACGTATAGCGCAGGAATCCATCCAATTGCAGTGTATATCACAAAGGTCAATGAAATCCTAACCATGCCTTCCTAACCAACCCTA
>NW_017037745.1:0-219 GCF_001483705.2 Eufriesea mexicana | reverse complement strand
GATCTGACCAGACATGATCTGGCCTGGCCTGACCTTACCGGACCTGACCTGACCTGACCTGACTTGTCCCGACTATAACCGGCCTTTCCTGGCCTGACCTGTCCTGACTGACCTGACCTGACCTGACCTTACGTGACATGACCTGACCTGTCCTGACTGACCTGACCTGACCAGACCCGACCTTGCCTGGCCTGACCTCACCTGAGGTGACCTGACATG
>NW_017037744.1:0-219 GCF_001483705.2 Eufriesea mexicana | reverse complement strand
TGCATAAATAATGAGGAAAGTATCTATTGGCGTGCTATAGCCATTGCAATTCTGTAGCATCTGTCTCGAAAATTCAATTTCATTTACATTTTCGCCTAATATCGTGGTGAGGTAACTTTCTTGTATAAATAAGGACTAAACACACTATTGCCGTGGTATAGCCATTGCAATGCTGTAGAATATGCCCGGAATATTCAGTGTTATTGACATTTTCGGCTA
>NW_017037743.1:0-219 GCF_001483705.2 Eufriesea mexicana | reverse complement strand
CAAAACATACTGCTGCGCAGAAATCCACCGCATTGCAGAGAATATCACAAAAACCGTAGATGTTCTTGCATAATCTGACCTAACCTAACCTAACCAAACGAAGCATAGCACAACATAGCGTGCAGCAAGCACTGCACCTGGCCTCCCCATAGCCATGCAGAATGTAGCATAGCACAGTAGACCACAGAAATCCACAAAAAAAGAGTGTAGAGCAGGAAA
>NW_017037742.1:0-219 GCF_001483705.2 Eufriesea mexicana | reverse complement strand
AATATCGTGGTGAGATATCTTTCTTGCATAAGCAAGCAGGAAAGATTCTGTTGGCATGCTAGAGCCATTGCAATGCAGTAGAATCTGGTAGGAAAGTGCAATTTTCTTGATATTTTTGACTAATATCGTGGAGAGCTAGCTTTCTTGCATAAACACGGAGGAAAGATTCTATTGGCGGGCTATAGCCGCTGCAATGCTACAGAATCTGGATGCAAAACT
>NW_017037741.1:0-219 GCF_001483705.2 Eufriesea mexicana | reverse complement strand
AGGCAAGCTCACCACGATATCAGTCGAAAATGTCAATAAAATTGAATTTTCCATCCAGATTCTTTGGCATTGCAATGGCAAAAGCAGGCCCAAAGAATCTTTCCTGCTTATTCATGGAAGAAAGTTAGCTCACCACGATATTTGTCAAAAATGTCGATAAAATTGAATTTTCCAGACAGATACTTCTGCATTGCGGTGGCTGCTGCACTCCAAAAGGAT
>NW_017037740.1:0-219 GCF_001483705.2 Eufriesea mexicana | reverse complement strand
GAAAGTTCAATTTTATTGTCATTTTCGACTAATATCGTGGTGAGCAATCTTCCTTGTATAAGTATGGTGGAAAGATACTTTTGGCGTGCTATATCCACTGCATTGATATGGCATCTGCCCGGCAGTTCCGATTTTATCGGCATTTTCAATTTATGCCGTGGTGAGCTATCTTCCTTGCGTAGATAAGGCGGAAAGATTCTATTGGCGTGCTATTGGCAT
>NW_017037739.1:0-219 GCF_001483705.2 Eufriesea mexicana | reverse complement strand
ATTAGTCGAAAATGTCAATAAAATTGAATTTTCCAGCCTGATTCTATAGCACTGCAATGGCTACAGCGTGCCGACAGAAACCTTCCTCCTTATTTATGCAAGGATGCCAGCTCACCACGATATTAGCCGAAAATGTCAATAAAATAGAATTTTCCTGCCAGATTCTATAGTATTGTAATGGCCATAGCACGCCAATACAATATTTCTTCCTTATTTATG
>NW_017037738.1:0-219 GCF_001483705.2 Eufriesea mexicana | reverse complement strand
GTACGTATGGATGGACGGTTGTATGGAAGTATGAATGTATGGGTGTATTTACGGATGTATGTAAGGATGTGCGGATGTATGTATGCGTGGCTGTATAGATCGATGGATGTATGAATGGGTGGACGTATGGATGGGTGGTTGTATGGAAGGACGGAGGTACGGATGGATGCATGTATGGATGGATGGCGGTATGCATGCATGGATGTATGCATGGATGTT
>NW_017037737.1:0-219 GCF_001483705.2 Eufriesea mexicana | reverse complement strand
GCAGAACATATTAGAGAGCAGTAGGGCGAAGAAATCCACCGAATAGCATTGAATGGCATAAAATTCTTAGCTATACTGTCCTAACATAACCAAACAAGGCATATGCATACGTAGCATATCTAAACGTAACGCGCCGAGACCACTATTGCTGGCCTGCCCAGAGCCGAGCAAAATATACTAGAGCACAGCAGAGCGCAGAAATGTACCGAACAGCAGTCA
>NW_017037736.1:0-219 GCF_001483705.2 Eufriesea mexicana | reverse complement strand
GACATGTAGATGCCTGTACTAGCCATTGGATTGAAGGCGTTAGGCGAACTATTCACCAAGCTAAAACAGGTTTTAGAATTTCAAAAGCCTATTCTCTGGCAAGTAGATGGCTGTCCTTGACGTTGTTAGAAGGTGCTAGGCGACCTATTAACAAAACTATAACGGATTATAGACTTTGAATAGACCTATTCTCTGGCAAGTACATGGCTGTACTTGCCA
>NW_017037735.1:0-219 GCF_001483705.2 Eufriesea mexicana | reverse complement strand
TTTCGACTAATATCGTGGTGAGCTAATTTTGTTGCATAAATAAGGAGGAACGATTCTATTGGCTTGCTATAGCCGTTGCAATGCTATAGAACCTGATTGGGAAAATCAATTTTATTGACATTTTCGACTAATATCGTGGTGAGCTAATTATGTTGTATAAATAGGGGGGAAAGATTCTATTGTCATGGTATAGCCGTTGCAATGCAATAGAATCTGTCT
>NW_017037734.1:0-219 GCF_001483705.2 Eufriesea mexicana | reverse complement strand
GTAGAGTAGAGCAACGTATAGCGCAGAAACATACAGAATAGAAGCATATAGCTCAAAAGCCAACGCTACCCTCTCCTAACCTAACCAAACGTCGCATAGCGAAACGCAGCATGTCTCAGACTGACGTGTCGAGAACGATTCTGCTAGCCTCCCATGAGCCAAGCAGAATATACTAGAGCACAATAGATCTCAGAGGTTCCACGCGTTGCAGTGTATAGC
>NW_017037733.1:0-219 GCF_001483705.2 Eufriesea mexicana | reverse complement strand
AGATTCTTTCCTCATTATTTATGCAAGAAAGCTAGCTCGCCACAACATTTGACGAAAATGTCATTAAAATTGAATTTTCCAACCAGATACTATAGAATTGCAATGACCATAGCTGGCCAATAGAATGTTTCCTCCTGATTTATGCAAGAAAGTCAGCTCACCACGATATTACTCGAAAATGTTAATAGAATTGAATTTTCCAGCCAGATTCTATTGCAT
>NW_017037732.1:0-219 GCF_001483705.2 Eufriesea mexicana | reverse complement strand
TAACCAAACGTAGCATATCTCAACGTATCTTGCCGAGAGCATTGTAGCTTGCCTCCCCAGAGCAAAGCAGAACATACTAGAGCACAGTAGAGCGCAAGAAACCACCGAATATCAGTTTACAATACAAAAGTCACAACTACCTTATCTCAATCTAATCAATCGTAAAATATCCACACGTAACCTAACACAGTCTAACGTGCCGCGACTACTATTTTTGGC
>NW_017037731.1:0-219 GCF_001483705.2 Eufriesea mexicana | reverse complement strand
GTGCCGCTTGTTTAGGATAGGTTAGTCAGAGCTGGTGAGGACAGCCTTGACTCTTAAGTTTTCATTGCCATTCTGTGGACTTCTGCGCTCTACCCACCACTAATATGTTCCGCCTCGTAATGCGGAGTCCAGCAATTGTGGATGCGTCACGGTATATTTAGTTAGTCTACGCTTGGATAAGTCAGGATGGGTCAGGCTGTGATAGGACCTCCATGACTT
>NW_017037730.1:0-219 GCF_001483705.2 Eufriesea mexicana | reverse complement strand
TTTTGTGCTGTGCACTGCAATGTGGTTGACTTCTGCGCTCCAATGTGCTTTAGTATATGCTGCCTGGCCCTGGGAAGGCCACCAGTAGTGGTCTCGGCACGTTTGGCTGATTTTAGCTACGTTAGCTTATGTTACGTTTGGTTAGGTTAGGATATCATAATTTAGACTTTTGTGCCGCACGCTGCTATTCGGTGGATATCTGTGCCCTACAGCGCTCTA
>NW_017037729.1:0-219 GCF_001483705.2 Eufriesea mexicana | reverse complement strand
TTAGGCTACGTGTGGATACATTACGTTTGAGTTGGTTTGAATTGGCAATTTAGACTTTCGTGCCAAGCTCTGCTATTCGGAGTACTCCTGCGCTGTACTGCGCTCAAATGTATTATGCTTAGTCGAGGGAATGTCAGCAACATGGGTCTCGGCGTGTTAGGTTGAGTTAGGTTAGGTTTGGTTGGTTTAGGTTGGGTTACGATCGGTAGGGGTACCTTT
>NW_017037728.1:0-219 GCF_001483705.2 Eufriesea mexicana | reverse complement strand
CCTTTGCTCTGTACACAGCTTATCGGCGAAAGTCTGCGCTCTACTGCGATTCAATATCCCCTGCTTATCTCTGGAATTTCCAGAAATAGTGGCAGCGGAGTGTCAGGACGTCTTATGTTACGCTTGGCTAGGTCATCTTTGTTTGCGTCAGGTTATGGTATCTCGGACTTCCGTGCTAAGACTGCCGTTCTGTAGACCTCTGCGCTATGCTCTCCCCCA
>NW_017037727.1:0-219 GCF_001483705.2 Eufriesea mexicana | reverse complement strand
CACATGTGCGGCGGATCTACACTACCGGTATCGTCCGGCCCGTACATAGGCGTGCAAAACCGATATGGTTATGAGTGTTAGGACCGCACGTATTCGAGCCAAATCGACGCGACTCGGCTCGACTGGACTCGATACAGCCGCGCTAGGTTTCCCCGACGGAAGTCGTTCGTCCCGAAATGTGGAGTGCGAAAAGACTAGGCCGAGATGAGTCGACCGTAT
>NW_017037726.1:0-219 GCF_001483705.2 Eufriesea mexicana | reverse complement strand
TCATCCATACATCCATCCCCCCATCCGTCCATACATACATTCATCCGCACATTCGTCCATCCATACCTCAATCAATCCATTCATCCATACATCCATATGTCCGTCCAACCATAAAACCCTCCATCCATACATACAACCAAACGCACAAGCACACGCCCATACATACCCCCATACACACATTCAAACGTACATCCATCCATACATCCATACATACATCCA
>NW_017037725.1:0-219 GCF_001483705.2 Eufriesea mexicana | reverse complement strand
ATGCTATAGTATCTGCCGCGAATATTCAACTTTATTGACATTTTCGAATAATATCGTGGTGATATATCTTTCTTGCCTAAATACGGAGGAAAGATTCAATTGGCCAGCCATGACCAATGCAATACTACAGAATAAAACTGAAAAATTCAATCTTAATAACATTTTCGACGAATAACATAGTGAGCTAACTTTCTTGTATAAATAAGGAGGAAAGATACT
>NW_017037724.1:0-219 GCF_001483705.2 Eufriesea mexicana | reverse complement strand
CATCCTTATATTTGCAAGAAAGTTAGGTAACCACGATATTAGCCGAAAATATCAATAAAAATGGATATTCCAGGTAGATTATATAGCACTACAGTGGCTATAGCAGGCCAAGAGCATATTTCGCCCTCATTTATGCAAGAAAGCTAGTTCACCGCAATATTAGTCGAAAATGTCAATAAAAATGAATTTTCCAACCAGATTCTAATGCAGCGAAATGGC
>NW_017037723.1:0-219 GCF_001483705.2 Eufriesea mexicana | reverse complement strand
GCATCGACTTTTGTGCTAACACTGCCATCCGGTGGATTTCTGCTCTCCATATTGCTCTACTATCCTCTGCTCATTTTTAGGGACGCCAGCAATAATGGTTCAGGCACGTTAGGTTGGCTTATGCTACGTTCGGTTGTGTTACGTTCGGTTAGGTTGGGCCACGATAACTTTGACTTTTGCGGTTTAAACTGGTTTCGGTGGACTTCTGCGCTCCACTGT
>NW_017037722.1:0-219 GCF_001483705.2 Eufriesea mexicana | reverse complement strand
GCAGCCACCACATCACATCATAGCCAATCGTAACATGACCGAACGTAGCATGTCTCTATCTATGGTGCCGAGACCACTATAGATTGCCTCTCCAGAGGCAAGCAGAGTATGCTAGAGCAAAGTGGAGCACACAAATACACCGCATTGCAGATTATGGCAAAAAAGTCAAAGATACTCTTACCTAACATAACCAAACAAAACGTAACCAAATGTAACCAT
>NW_017037721.1:0-219 GCF_001483705.2 Eufriesea mexicana | reverse complement strand
TTGTGTTACATCCGGTTAGGTTAGTAAATGATAGCTTTGGTTCTTACGCTACACACGGCTATTCGGTAGACTTATGCGCTCTACATTGCCCTGATACGTTCTGCTTTGCTCTGGGGAGTGCAGCAATTGTGGCCTCGACACGTTAGCATGAGTCAAGTTACGTTTGGTTACGTTCCGTTTGGTCAGGCTAGGACAGGATAGCTTCGACTTTCGTGCTTT
>NW_017037720.1:0-219 GCF_001483705.2 Eufriesea mexicana | reverse complement strand
TTGGATGTCATTGACTTTTATGCTATACAATGCTATTTGGCGGCCTTCTGCGCTCTACTGTGCACTACTATACCCTGCTCGAATCTGGTGAAGCCAGCAATAGTTGTCTTGCCACGACAGGATGTGTTATGATACGATTGGTTAGGTCATGTTTGCTCGGGTTAGGTTTGGATCGCTGTGTCTTTCTTGGCAAAGACTGTTATTCGGTGGATTTCTGCC
>NW_017037719.1:0-219 GCF_001483705.2 Eufriesea mexicana | reverse complement strand
TTATTGAATTTTTCTTATTATTATAATTTTATATTGCAGTTTCCTCCTAATCAGTATTCCGGTTTTATAAATGACAAGTTTGAACAATTTTGTTTATTTTCTTCAAAAATTATTCTCCAGAATTTTTGTATAATTAATTAAATTGTATTTCTCCACAATTTCTGTAATTCCAGATCGAAATGCGAATAACAAGGAATCGATTTTAGTCAATGGACGATA
>NW_017037718.1:0-219 GCF_001483705.2 Eufriesea mexicana | reverse complement strand
TACTTGGGACATTGCGGTCCTAGGGCCTCATCAATGGTACTTGAGAACTTTCAGAGCCTTCACGCGGTCTATTCTAAACAAAGGGCTGAACGAAATACCGGGACGATATTCCAAGGCTTAACAATTAGAAAACATGGCAGAACTTCTAGTTAAGATCAAACAATAGCGCAAGACAGTTTAAAGCCAGCAGACCATCTTTCCAAAATTCTTAGTAGAATG
>NW_017037717.1:0-219 GCF_001483705.2 Eufriesea mexicana | reverse complement strand
GTATGAATGGACGTATGTATGGATGTACGTATGGATGTATGTGTGCATGGATGGATGGATTTGCGGATGTACGGACGTGTGGAGTTATGGATGTATGGATGGATGGATGTACGGATGGATGGATGTATGGATGGCTGGATGTTATAATGAATGGAGGTTTGTATGTATGGATGTATGTATGTATGTCCGTATTTGCGTTATGGATGTACGGATGAATGT
>NW_017037716.1:0-219 GCF_001483705.2 Eufriesea mexicana | reverse complement strand
CCCCCCCCCCCCCCACGGGAGGAAAGTAGGACATACAAGAGAACAGTAGAGGGCAGAAGTCCACCGAATAGCATTGTGCAGCAGAAAAGTTGAAGCTATCCTGTTCAAGCTTAGCTCAACTCAACTTAACCGTGCGTAACCTGACTCAACAAAACGAGCCAAGGTCACTATTGGCAGCCTTCCCGAAGCCAAGCTGAAATTGTCAGAGCAATGAGGGGC
>NW_017037715.1:0-219 GCF_001483705.2 Eufriesea mexicana | reverse complement strand
CTTGCTTTGGGGAGGCCAGAAATGGCGACCGCGGCACCTCAGTTTGGGTTGTGTTATGTTAGCGTGGGTTATTTTTGGATATCTTTGTCCTTTCTGCTATTCTCTGTCATTCTATTGACTCCTGCGCTCCATTCTCCTCTGATACGTTCTGCTGGGCGACGTGGAGGCCAGCAATATTAGTCTACTCACGTTAGGTTCTGTTAGGATTTGTTTCGATAT
>NW_017037714.1:0-219 GCF_001483705.2 Eufriesea mexicana | reverse complement strand
TTCTGTAGCATTGCAGTGGATATATCCGTCCAATAGAATATTTCTACCTTATTTATGCAAGAAGGTAAGCACACCACGATATTAGTCGAAAATGTCAATAAAATTGATTTCTCCAGCCAGATTCTATAGCATTGCAATGACTATTTCACGCCAATTGAATATATCCTCCTTATTTATGTAAGAAAGGTAGGTAACCACGATATCAGTCGAAAATGTCAA
>NW_017037713.1:0-219 GCF_001483705.2 Eufriesea mexicana | reverse complement strand
CAACCATACATACATGCATACATAGATCCATACATGCATCCATACATACAACCATACAAACATACTTACATACGTCCATACATCCATCCATACAACCTTCGACCCATCCACGCAACCGTTCATCCCACCATCCATTCATTCACTCTTCCGTCCATTCACCCAACCATACATCCACACACACATCCATACATCCATGCATCCATACATCCATTCATCCAT
>NW_017037712.1:0-219 GCF_001483705.2 Eufriesea mexicana | reverse complement strand
CGAGAAGAGGCGTTCGCTGCAAGATAGTTTGAGGTATGCTGCGTTTGGTTAGGTTAAGTTAGGCCAGGTTGTGTTACGATATCTACGGCTTTTGTGCTGTGCACTGCAAAGCGGTGGATTTCTGCGCTCTGCTGTGATGTAGTACACTCTGCTTGCCTTTGTGTAGGCCAATAATTGTGGTCTCGCTATGTTTGGTTGTGTTGTGTTACGTTTCGTTAG
>NW_017037711.1:0-219 GCF_001483705.2 Eufriesea mexicana | reverse complement strand
GCTGGAGAGACCAGCAACAGTATTCTCGGCACGTAGGTTATGTTAAGTTACGATTCTTAATATCATGCTTGGATATGTTATTATAGGATAGAATTCACGATTGTGCTATAGACCGCCATTCGGCGAATGTCTACCTTCTACATTGCTCTTCTATACTCTGCTCGACCCTGGGGAGGCCAGCAATAGCGGTAGTTGCACGATAGATTTTGTTAGGCTGCG
>NW_017037710.1:0-219 GCF_001483705.2 Eufriesea mexicana | reverse complement strand
TATATTTTGCCTGGTCCAACGGAGGCCAGGAATAGTGGTCTCGGCACAATAGGTTTCGTTATGATACGTTTGGCTATATTTAGCTTCGCGAGGTCAGGATAAGATAGCATGGGATCTATTGTTATACACCGCTCTCCGCGGAATACTGCCCCCTGTTGTGTTCTAATATCTTCTGCTTTTCTCGGCGGGCGGAGGCCAGCAAAAGGCGCCGCTGCACGT
>NW_017037709.1:0-219 GCF_001483705.2 Eufriesea mexicana | reverse complement strand
ATCCGTCCATCCATACCTCGATCAATCCATACATACATCCATCCATCCATACATCCATACAACAATACATACATCCGTTCACACATCCATACATAATCCATACATCCATCTATCCATACATACATCCACTCATACATCCTGCCATCCATACATCCAGACATATATAGATCCATACATCTATACATCCGTACATCCATACATTCGTGCATTCACGCGTAC
>NW_017037708.1:0-219 GCF_001483705.2 Eufriesea mexicana | reverse complement strand
TGCACTTTCAAAAGTAAAGTGTTTCCAAGTATGTGATATGTGACTGCTAGTCAATAGAAATGGGACTTACGAGTGTGTATCAAAGTTGAATAAGCTGTCTAAATATGGCTGCTAAACAAAGCATCAGATGGTTTCCGGTGCCAGCATTCCAGTATCGATACGTATGAGAATTCTGAGACATTGGAATGTAGTTTTACTTGGTGCTTACTGTATTTTACT
>NW_017037707.1:0-219 GCF_001483705.2 Eufriesea mexicana | reverse complement strand
TACCTTTGCTATGGCTGTAGCACGCCAATAGATCGTTTCGTCCTTATTTATACAAGAAGGTTACTGACTTCGATGTTAGTAGAAAATGTCATTAAAAATGTATTTTACAGCCACATTCTGACAGCACTGCAATGGCTATAGCACGCGACAAACGTTTTTCCTCCTTATTTATGCAACAAAGTTACCCCACCACGATAGAAGTCGAAAGCGTTAATAATA
>NW_017037706.1:0-219 GCF_001483705.2 Eufriesea mexicana | reverse complement strand
ATGTATGTATGAATGTATGGATGTATGGATGTATGGATGTATGGATGTATTGATGTACGAATGAATGGATGTATGTATGTATGGAAGGATGGCTGTTTGTATGTATGGATGTAAGGATGAACGGGTGTGCATATTGATGTATGTATGGATGTATGTATGAATGGATGTACGTATTGATGCATGTATGGATGTATAGATGGATGGATGGATTGGTGGATG
>NW_017037705.1:0-219 GCF_001483705.2 Eufriesea mexicana | reverse complement strand
CCACTATACCCTGCAATACTTTCGGGAGGCTAGTAACAGTGGTCGCTGCACGTTAGGTTTAGGGAGGTTACGTTTGGTTATGTTGCGTTTGGTAAGTGTCGGAGAGGATAGCATTGAGTTTTCTGCTATATACTGCTGTTCGGTGGGCTCCTGTGCTCTACCGTGCTCTACTGTACTCTGCTCGACCCTGTGGAGGCGAGCAATAGCGGTCGCTGCACG
>NW_017037704.1:0-219 GCF_001483705.2 Eufriesea mexicana | reverse complement strand
CACGACAATAGAATCTTTCCTCCATATTTATGCAAGAAAGTTAACTCACCACGGTATTAGTCGCTAATGTCAATAAAATTGAATTTTCCGGACAGATTCTACAGCATTGCAATGGTTATAGCACGCGAATAGAGTCTTTCCTCCTTGTTTATGGAGAAAAGTAAGCTCACCACGATATTAGTCGAAAATGTCAATAAAATTGAATTTTCCAGCAAGATT
>NW_017037703.1:0-219 GCF_001483705.2 Eufriesea mexicana | reverse complement strand
TAAATAAAATTGAATTTTCCACCCAGATTCTATAGCATTGCAATGGCTATAGCATGCCAATAGTATGTTTCCACCTTATTTATGCAAGAAAATTAGCTCACCACGATATTAGTCGAAAATGTATATAACTTTGAATTTTCCAGCCAGATTCTATACCATTGAAATGGCTATAGTTGACCAATATAATTCTTCCTCCTTACGTATACAAGGGAGTTAGCT
>NW_017037702.1:0-219 GCF_001483705.2 Eufriesea mexicana | reverse complement strand
ATTGAAAAATATTGGAAACACTCCAATTGCTTTACGACCATAATCAAATGATTATAGTAGACGATTTAGCTATCTATCTCACATATTTTAAACTTTAGAAATAAATATTGTGCTCAATAATTTATGTACAAAACATGAAATAAAAATAAAAATAAGATATTATGACGCCAATTATCAGCTTCACTGCCACGATGATAAGAAGGAAAATGTTTCATGCTG
>NW_017037701.1:0-219 GCF_001483705.2 Eufriesea mexicana | reverse complement strand
ATCCACACATACGTCAATTCATACATCCATACATTCATCCTTAGATACATCCACACATACATCGATACATACATTCACAAAAACAACCATACTGATATCCATGCATACATCCGTACATTCATCCATACATACATCCATGCATACATCCACACAAAAATCGATACACACATCCATGCATCCTTACACACTTGCATCCGTACATCTGTACATCAATACATC
>NW_017037700.1:0-219 GCF_001483705.2 Eufriesea mexicana | reverse complement strand
CTACTTGCCAGAGAATAGGTGTATTCAAAGTCTATAACCTGTTATAGCTTCATGAATAGATCGACCAACGCCATCAATCCAATGGCAGGTACTGCCATCTACTTGCCAGGGAATAGGTATATTCAAAATATATAATCTGTTATAGCTTGTCGAATTGGTTGCCCATCGCATTCAATCCAATGGCAAATACAGCCATCTACATGCCAGACAATAAGTCTA
>NW_017037699.1:0-219 GCF_001483705.2 Eufriesea mexicana | reverse complement strand
CCAACTATACATCCATCCATCCATACATATATTCATCCATATATCCCCACACCCATACTTCCAAAAATGCATCCATTCGTACGTCCACCCTCCGATACATTCATCCATACATACATCCACCCATCCATACATCCACCCATCCATACATCCACACAACCATACATCCATCGAACCATACATCCATCCATCCATACAAGCACCCATCCATACACCCATCGA
>NW_017037698.1:0-219 GCF_001483705.2 Eufriesea mexicana | reverse complement strand
TGTTTGGTTAGGTTAGGTTAGGTTAGGATAAGTTTGATCAGGATAGCTTTAACTTCCGTACTGAACACTGCTTTTCGGTGGATTTCTGCGCTCCATTGCGCTATAGTATACTCTGCTCGGCCCTGGGAAGGCCAGCAGTGTTGCACTCGGCATGTTAGGCACAGTTAGGTTGCGTTTGGTTATGTTACGTTTTGTTAGGTTAGGACAGGATAGCTATGA
>NW_017037697.1:0-219 GCF_001483705.2 Eufriesea mexicana | reverse complement strand
TTGCACGTTTGGTTGGGTTAGGTTTTGTTTGGTCAAGCTAGGTTTCGCTAGGTTTTGTTAGTACAGCTTTTGCTTTTGTCCTATATACTGCTATTCGGTGGATTTATGCGCTCTATTGTGCCGTAATATGTCCTGATTAGATCTGGGGGGCAGCAGTAAAGTTCCCGTCTCGTTGGGTTTAATTATTGTACGTTTCGTTAAGTTAGGTTGTGTCTGGTT
>NW_017037696.1:0-219 GCF_001483705.2 Eufriesea mexicana | reverse complement strand
GCTATAGCCGTTGCAATGTTATAGAATCTGGCTGGAAAATACAATGTTATTGACATCTTAGACAAATATCGTGGTGTGCAACCGTCCATAGATAAATAAGGAGGAAAGATTCTATTGGCTTGCTATTTCCATTGCAATGCTATAGAATCTGGTTGCGAAATTCAATTTTATTGACATGTTCGACTAATATCGTGGTGAGATAAGTCTCTCGCATAAATG
>NW_017037695.1:0-219 GCF_001483705.2 Eufriesea mexicana | reverse complement strand
GAAAGTTATTACACCACGATATCAGTCAAAAACATCAATAAAATAGTATTTTCCAGCCAGATTATATGGCATCGCAATGACTATTGCACGCCAGCAGAATCTTTCCACCTTATTTATTCAGAAAAGTTAGCTCATCGCGATATTAGTCGAAAATGACAATAAAAATGATATTTCCAGTCAGGTTCTATAGCATTGCAATGGCTATACCACGCCAATAGG
>NW_017037694.1:0-219 GCF_001483705.2 Eufriesea mexicana | reverse complement strand
AGATTCTAATGTCATGGTATAGCCGTTGCAATGCTATAGAATCTATCTGGAAAATTCAATTTTTTTGACATTTTCGACTAATAACGAGGTGAGCTTATTTTGTTGCTTAAATATGGAGGAAAAATTCTATTGGCACGCTATCGCCATTGCAATGAAATAGAAGCTGAATGGAAAATTCAATTTTATTGACATTTTCGTCTAATACCGGCGTGAGCTAAT
>NW_017037693.1:0-219 GCF_001483705.2 Eufriesea mexicana | reverse complement strand
AGCTAACTCACCGCGATATTAGTCGAATATATCAATAAAATTGACTTTTCCAGCCAGAGTCTACAGCATTGCAATGGATATATAACGCCAAAATTATCTTTCCCCCTTACCTATGCAAGGAAGATAGCTCACCACGGTATTAGTCGGAAATGTCATTAAAATTGAACTTTCCAGGCAGGTTCTACAGCATTGCGACGGCTATAGCACGCCAATTGAATC
>NW_017037692.1:0-219 GCF_001483705.2 Eufriesea mexicana | reverse complement strand
CCTAACGCCTTCAATCCAATGGCAAGTACAGCCATCTGCTCGCCAGAGAACGAGTATATTCAATACATATAAGCTGCCATAGCTTGGTGATAAGATCACCTATCGCCTGCAATCCAATGGCAAGTACAGCCATGTACTTGCCAGGGCATAAGTCTGTTCAAAATCAATAATCTGTTATAGCATGGTGAATAGATCGCCTAACGCCTACAATACAATGAC
>NW_017037691.1:0-219 GCF_001483705.2 Eufriesea mexicana | reverse complement strand
TCAATAAAATTGAAATTTCCATGCAGATTCTATAGCATTGCAACAGCTATAGGACGCCAATAGTATCTTTCCTCCTTATTTATGCAAGAAAGCCAGCTCAGCCCGATATTAGTCGCAACTGTATATATAATTATATTTTCGAGCCAGGTACTATACCACTGCAACGGCTATAGCACGCCAATAGCATCTTTCCATCTTATTTATGCAAGAAAGCTAGCA
>NW_017037690.1:0-219 GCF_001483705.2 Eufriesea mexicana | reverse complement strand
ACGAGTCTATAGCATTGCGATGCCTACAGCACGCCAGTAGAATCTCTCTTCCTTATTTATGCAGAAAAGATAGCAAACCAAGGTGTAAGTCGAGAATGTCATTAAAATTGATTTTTCCAACCACAATGAATATCATTGCAATGGCTACAGCACGCAAAAGGGATCTTTCCTCCTTATTTATGCTAGAAAGTTAGCTCACCTAGATGTAAGATGAAAATG
>NW_017037689.1:0-219 GCF_001483705.2 Eufriesea mexicana | reverse complement strand
GTATCATTGCTGTGTCTATAGCACGCCAATAGTATCTACACTGCTTATTTAGGCAAGAAGGATCGCTCTCCACCATAATAGCCGAAACTGTCAATAGTATTGAACTTTCCAGCCCGATTCTATATCATTGAAATAACTACAGCACGCCTAAAGAGTCTTTCCTCCTTATTTATGCAAAAAAAGCAGCTCACCACAATATTAAACGAAAGTGTCAATAAA
>NW_017037688.1:0-219 GCF_001483705.2 Eufriesea mexicana | reverse complement strand
AATAGAATCTTTGATCCTCGTGGAAACTAAAAAGCTTATTCAACACGATATTAATCGAAAATGTCTATAAAATTGTACATTCTTGTCAGACTCAAATGCATTGCAAAGGCTATATCACGCCAATAGAATCTTTGTCCCTCATCTACGCGAGAAAGCTTGCACATCACGATATTGGTTGAAAATGTCAATAAAATTGTGCTTTCCAGCCATTCTCAACTG
>NW_017037687.1:0-219 GCF_001483705.2 Eufriesea mexicana | reverse complement strand
GATGGTCGTATGTTTCGATGGATGTATGGATGGGTGGATGTATGGATGGTTGGATGTGTAGAAAGGTGGACGTATGGATGGATATATGTTTGGATGAATGGTTGTATCGATTGATGGACGTGTGCATGGTTTGAGGTATGGATGGACGGATGTACTGGTGTATCGATGTATGGACGGATGTATGTATTGATGTATGTATGGATGTATGCATGGATGTAT
>NW_017037686.1:0-219 GCF_001483705.2 Eufriesea mexicana | reverse complement strand
GTCTGGATATCGTTGACTTTGGAGCTATACACAGCATTGCGGAGGATTTCTGCGCTATACTGTGCTCTAATATGCTCTGCTTGTCTCCAGGATGGTTGGCTATAATGCTCTCGGCACGTTAGGTTGTGTTAGGTAAAGTTTGGTTAGGATACGCTTGTTTGGGTTAGGTTTGGATAGCTACGACTTTCTTGGCATAGACCGCTATTCGGTGGATTTGGG
>NW_017037685.1:0-219 GCF_001483705.2 Eufriesea mexicana | reverse complement strand
ATCCATACATACATCCATCCATACGTCCATCTTTCCATACATCTGTCCATCCATATATCCATCGATCCATACATTCATAAACCCACACATCCATAAATCCATCCATCCATACGTCCATACATCTATCCATCCATACATACATCTAGCAATCCTTTGAGCCATACATACATACATACATACATCAATATATCCATACATCCATCCATACATCCATACACC
>NW_017037684.1:0-219 GCF_001483705.2 Eufriesea mexicana | reverse complement strand
TCTAATATGTTCTTCATGATCATGTGTTGGCCAGCAATAGAGGTCGCGTCACGTTAGGTTGAGTTAGGCTATGTTTAGGTTGGTTCTGTTTGTTTGGTATAAGACAGGAAATATTAGATTTTGCTGGCATACACCGCGATTCCAAGGATATCTGCTTCCCACTATCAACATATATGTTCTGCTTGACTCTGAGGAGGCCAGCAAACCTGGTCGTGACAC
>NW_017037683.1:0-219 GCF_001483705.2 Eufriesea mexicana | reverse complement strand
CCACGATACTTGTCAAAAATGTCAATAAAATTGAATTTTCCAACAACATTCTATATCATTGCATTGGTTATACCAAGCCAAAAGTATCTTTCCTCCTTATTTATGCAAGAAAGGTTGGGCACCACAATATTATTCGAAAATGACAATAAAATTGACTTTTCCGGCCAGATTCTATAGCATTGCAATAGTTATAGCTTGCCAATATAATCCTTCCTCCCT
>NW_017037682.1:0-219 GCF_001483705.2 Eufriesea mexicana | reverse complement strand
CACATGAGTTTATGTCATGTTACGTTCGTTTACATTACGTTCGGATCTGTTAGGAGAGGGTAGAATTTACTTTTGTGCTATAGACTGCCGCTCTACTACACTCTGCACTGCTCTGGTGAGGCCAGTAATTGTGGTCTCGTCACGTAAGTTTGGGAGAGTCTTCGTTTGGTTGTGTTACATATGTCAGAGTTTGGTTTGGATGGCTTTGACATTTCTCCT
>NW_017037681.1:0-219 GCF_001483705.2 Eufriesea mexicana | reverse complement strand
CCAAGCGGCAGATATTAGGGGATAGTAGATTGCAGAAACACATAGAATCGCAGCGTATAGCGGCAAAGTCGGAGATAGACGTACCAAGGCAGAGCTAACATGGCCCAGACAAACGTAGCATTTCTCCACTTAATACGGCGAGACCTCTGTTACTGAACTCCCCAGAGCCAAGCAGAACATACTAGAACACAGTAGAGCGCAGAAACCAACCGCATTTCC
>NW_017037680.1:0-219 GCF_001483705.2 Eufriesea mexicana | reverse complement strand
GATCTTTCCTCCGTACCAATGCAAGGAAGTTATCTCACCACGGAATTAGTTGAAAATGTCAATGTAATTGAATTTTCCAGGAAGACTCTATTGCATTGCAATGCCTATAGCAAGTCAATTGAGTCTATCCTACCTATATATCGGAGAATGCCATCCCACCACGATATTAGCCGACAATGTCAATAAAAGTGAACTTTCCAACCACACTCTATATCATTG
>NW_017037679.1:0-219 GCF_001483705.2 Eufriesea mexicana | reverse complement strand
GGATTGAAGGCGTTAGGCGATCTACTCACCAAGCTATAACAGGTTATAGACTTTGAATAGACCCATTTTCAGGCAAGTAGATGTCTGTACTTGCCTTTGGATTGAAGGTGTTGCGCGAACTATTCACGGAGCTAGAACAGATTATAAGTTTTGAGTAGACATATTCTCTGGCAAGTAGATGGCTGTACTTGCCATTGGCTGAAGGCGTTAGGCGACCTA
>NW_017037678.1:0-219 GCF_001483705.2 Eufriesea mexicana | reverse complement strand
TGTTCGTTGGGTGCTCAACCTAAAATTAACTGTCTATTGGAGGGTCCGGGTCTCGAGAAGGGGCCTGTACGTCGACCTAAATTAATCCTCTATATGCCGAATATATATTTTTCTTGACTATAAAAATTGTATGTAACATAAAATCAGCAAATATTTGACCCACGAGAGGTATTGTAAAAATAATTATAAATATATCGAAAGAAAAATCGCGAACTGGAG
>NW_017037677.1:0-219 GCF_001483705.2 Eufriesea mexicana | reverse complement strand
TCGTTGCAATGGCTATAGCACGACAATAGAATCTTTCGTCCATATTTGTGTAAGAAAGTTAGCACACCCCGATATTAGTCGAACTTGTCTATATAATGATATTTTCCAGGCAGATTCTGTAGCACTGCAGTGGCTATAGCACGCCAATGGAATTTATCCTCCTTGTTTATGCGAGAAAGTAAGATCACCACAATATTAGCCGAAAATGTCAATAAAATT
>NW_017037676.1:0-219 GCF_001483705.2 Eufriesea mexicana | reverse complement strand
TATAAGAGCAGCGTAGGGCGCAGAGATTCACCTAACAGAAGACAATAGCGCGAAAGTCTAAGCCATCATCTCCTTACCTAGCCTGTCCTAACATGCCGCGACCACTGCTGCTGGCCTCTCCAGAGCCAAGCGGTACACACTAATGGAGAGTGGAAAGCAGAAAGCCGTAGAATTGCAGTGTACAGCACAAAAGTTAAAGCATTCCTAGCCAAACTTAAC
>NW_017037675.1:0-219 GCF_001483705.2 Eufriesea mexicana | reverse complement strand
AGTAGAGTAATGCTGCGCCCAGATATCGGCCGGATAGCAGTAGATAGCTCAAAAGTAAAAGCTATCTTATCCAAACGTATCCTAACCTAGCATATCCAAGCGTTACGTAACCTAACCTAGCGTGCCGAGGTCATTATGGCTGGCCTCCCCAGAGCTAAGCAGAATATATTTAGCACAGTAGAGGACAGAAATCCAACGTATAGCAGTGTACAGCACAGA
>NW_017037674.1:0-219 GCF_001483705.2 Eufriesea mexicana | reverse complement strand
ATATTTGACTTTTGTGCTATACGCTCCTATTTGGTGGCTCTCCGCGCTCTAATGTGCTCGACTGTACTCTTCCCGACTCTGGAGAGGCTAGCAATATTGGCTTCTGCTCGTTAGGCTGAGTTATGCTACGTTTGGTTGCGCTGCGATTGGTTATGCTAGATTAGGGTAGGCTAGGTTGGGTTAGGTTAGGTCAGGTCAGCTTAGGTTAGCTCAGGTTAG
>NW_017037673.1:0-219 GCF_001483705.2 Eufriesea mexicana | reverse complement strand
ACGAACGAATAGAAACCATGAAGGTTAACCAAGTGAAACGAGTAAGCCACCGATGAGACAGAAGCAAACCAACGACGAAACATTCGAATACTATACGAAATATTCGAATGTTCGTACAAAGATGAATAGATACGAAAAAATAAAATGTGGAAAAAGGAAAATAATTAAAATCTGAAAAGAAAATAATAGTTAAAACCTGAAAGAAAAATAGATTAGACC
>NW_017037672.1:0-219 GCF_001483705.2 Eufriesea mexicana | reverse complement strand
GAATTCGCTCACCACGATATTAGTGGAAAATGTCAATCAAATTGAATTTCCCATTCAGATTCTTTAGCATTGCAACGGCTATAGCATGCCAACAAAATCGTTCCTTCCTATTTATGCAACAAACTTTGCTCACAACGATATTCGACAAAAATGTCAATAAAAATCAATTTTCCAGTCAGATTCTATTGCATTGCAATGGCTATAGCATGCCAATGGAAT
>NW_017037671.1:0-219 GCF_001483705.2 Eufriesea mexicana | reverse complement strand
CGAATAGCGGTACACAGCACAAAAGTCAAAGCCATCCTAACCAAACTTTGCCTAACCTAACACTACCGCACATAACATAACTCATGCAAGCGTCCCCCGACCGCTATTACTGGCATCCCCAGGGACAAGCAGATGCTATTAGCGCAGTGCAGGGCACAGATATCGGCCGAATAGCAGTTTAAAGGACATAAGTCAAAGCCACCCTAACCAAACCTAGCC
>NW_017037670.1:0-219 GCF_001483705.2 Eufriesea mexicana | reverse complement strand
GGTTATGCTAGGATATCTACGTCTTTTGTGCTTTTCACTGCAATGCGGTGGATTCCTGCTCCCCTGGTGTGTTCCAGTATATTCTTCTTAGTTTTGGGTAGGTCAGGAATCGTGATCTCGGCACGTCAGGTTCAGCTATTCTACGTATGGATGTGATACGTTAAGTGAGGTTAGCATGGAGTAGTTTAGGCTCTTGGTCTATACGCTGCTGTCAGCTGA
>NW_017037669.1:0-219 GCF_001483705.2 Eufriesea mexicana | reverse complement strand
TACTTTTGGCGTGATATATCCATTGCAATGCTGTAGAATCTGGCTGGAAAATTCAATTTTACCTACATTTTAGACTAATATCGTGGTGGGCCACCTTTCTCGCATAAATAAGCAGAAATGATTCTGTCGGCGTGCTATTGTCATTGCAATGATATTGAATGTAGTTGGAAAGTTCAAATTTATTGACATTTTGGACTAATATCATGGTGAGCTATCTTT
>NW_017037668.1:0-219 GCF_001483705.2 Eufriesea mexicana | reverse complement strand
CAATAAAATTGATCTTTCCAGCCGGATTCTGCAGCATTGCAATGGCTATAGCACGCAAAAAGTATCCTTCCTCCTTGCTTATGCAAGGAAGTAGGCTCACCTCGAAATTAGTCAAAAATGTGAATGAAATTGAATTTTCTAACAAGATTGTATAGCACTGCAAAGCCTATAGCATACCAACAGAATCTTTCCTCCTGATTTATGGACGAAAGTTAGCTC
>NW_017037667.1:0-219 GCF_001483705.2 Eufriesea mexicana | reverse complement strand
AATTCAGTTTTATAGACATTTTCGGACAATATCGTGGTAAGTTGACCTCCTTGCATATATAAGCCGGAAAGACACTATTGGCGTGATATAGGCATGGCAGAGCTATAGAATCAGGCTGGAATGTTTAATTTTATTGACATTTTCGACTAATATCGCGAGGAGCTAACTTTCTTGCATTAATAAGGACGAAATATTCTATTGACGTGCTATAGTCTTTGC
>NW_017037666.1:0-219 GCF_001483705.2 Eufriesea mexicana | reverse complement strand
CCACTGAAGAGTAGTGCATAGCGTTTAAGTCACAGCCATCGGAACGAAACGAAGCTCAACCTATCCTAACCAAATGCAGTATGACCAAACCTGAAGTTTCTACACCACCATTGCAGGCCTCACTAGAGCCAAGCAGAGCATCATAGAGGAGACTAGAGCGCAGAAAGCCATAGAACCGATGTGTATTGCAGAAAGGTCGAAGCTATCCAAAGCTAGCCA
>NW_017037665.1:0-219 GCF_001483705.2 Eufriesea mexicana | reverse complement strand
TGCTGTGGCTATAGCAAACCAGTAGAACCTTACCTCGTTGTTAACGCAGAAAAGACTGCTTACCTCAATATTAGTAGAAAATGTCAATAGTATTGATCTTTTTAGGCAAATTCTGATGCAATCCAATGGCTATAGCAAACCGGTAGAATCCTTCCACCTTATTTACGCAGAAAGGTTTGCTCACCGCAATATTAGACGAGAATGCCAAAAAGATTGAGT
>NW_017037664.1:0-219 GCF_001483705.2 Eufriesea mexicana | reverse complement strand
AGAAACTTTCCTTCTTATTAATGCAAGAAAGTTAGCTCAACATGATATTAGTCGAAAATGTCACTAAAATAGAACTTTTCAGCCATATTCTATAACATTGCGACGGCAATAGCGCGCCTGTTTTATCCTTCCTGCTTAATTATATAACAAAGATATCTCACCATGGTATTAGTCGAAAATGTCAATAAATTTGAATTTTCCAACCACATTCTACTTCAT
>NW_017037663.1:0-219 GCF_001483705.2 Eufriesea mexicana | reverse complement strand
AGAGTATTACCCCACAAAGTGATCTGGAACACGCGTGAAAAGAACTCGCGGATGCAGAAGTGACAGCAATTAGGGACGCTCAGGTGAATATATCGGTTTCCGGTTTGTTTCTCGTTAGCAGTAAACAGGCAGGTCTAGGAGGATCCATCAAACTCGGCCCTCGGCGAGACCCGTTCCCGCGTCCTCCTTTAATTAAGCGAATTAATTAAACGGAAAGCG
>NW_017037662.1:0-219 GCF_001483705.2 Eufriesea mexicana | reverse complement strand
TAATATCGTGGTGAGCTAACTTCCTTGCGTAAGTAAGGAGGAAAGACGCTTTTTTAGTGCTACGGCCATTGCAATGAGATAGATTGTGGCTGGAAAACACTATGTTGATGACATTTTCGACCGCTAACGTGGTGAGCTATCTCTCTTACATAAATGAGGCGGAATGATACTATTGGCGTGCTATAGCCTTCGCAATGCTATAGTATCAGGCTGGAAAGT
>NW_017037661.1:0-219 GCF_001483705.2 Eufriesea mexicana | reverse complement strand
AGAGCGTTCAATATACTGATAGGAATGTACATACAAATAGCGCTTTAATCGAATCATCGATTGCTGCATTTCCTTTGTATTTCATTCGAGATGATGCTGAAAATATTATCGTGAATTTTGAAAAAAATATTCTCGGATTAAAACCAGAGACATTTTACAATTTCGTGGATTTTTCTAAAATATTCCTAGTCTAAAAGCATAAAAATTTCTTAATTTTGC
>NW_017037660.1:0-219 GCF_001483705.2 Eufriesea mexicana | reverse complement strand
AAGAAGTAGCTATCCGTGCCTAACCCAAGCTAACGCCACCCTAACTAACGTAGCCTAGCCCGAAATAACGTGCCGCGAGCACTGTTTCTGGCCTACCCAGGGCCAAGCAGAATGCAGTAGAGCATAGTCGAGCGTAGAAATCCTCCGAGTACCATGGTATAGCACGAAGGTCTATGATTACCTGACCGAGCTTAACCTAGCCAAACGTAACCGAACGTA
>NW_017037659.1:0-219 GCF_001483705.2 Eufriesea mexicana | reverse complement strand
GTAAATTCTGGTTATCTCTGTGGAGGCCAGCAATGAAGGCACCGTCGTGATTGTTTGGGTTAAGCTCCCTTCTTGTATGTTACGTTTGGCTGGGCTAGGACTGGCTACTTTGATCCTTGTGCTACACACTGCTATACGGTGGATTTCTTCGCTTCGCATTGCTCTACTATCCTCTGCTCGAATCTGGGGAGGCCACCAATAGTGGTCGCGGCACGTTAT
>NW_017037658.1:0-219 GCF_001483705.2 Eufriesea mexicana | reverse complement strand
CGCATGAAGTGGTTTGAATACCCAGGAGTCACATTTGGACGCTAGACGAATCTTTTATAGCCGATCCAGCGAGACAAGTCAGTAAAGAAAAGCAGATGTACGCGATCGAAGCACGGATAAGATTCAGTCGATCTGGCAGTCTGTATTCTTTTATCACGCGAGTTTCTCACCAACTCGTCAAGAACGTCTATTTATCTGAATCGTCTCTTTTCTTTCGAA
>NW_017037657.1:0-219 GCF_001483705.2 Eufriesea mexicana | reverse complement strand
GATGTATTTTCTGGACTTGGCGTCAATGCAAAATCTTCTGTAATAATTACGCGAGGAAATTTGTAAGAGACAATGAAATGGTACGTAAAGGATCGTGGTTTTTATCGGATCCCTGATCGCGCGGAAGGCGAAATAAAATAGAGGAGTTACAAGCGACGCGTGCGTATAACGCCGAGCGGATCGAGTATCGTCGTGGAGCGTTTAACGCGAGAATCGGTT
>NW_017037656.1:0-219 GCF_001483705.2 Eufriesea mexicana | reverse complement strand
GCGGTATTTGCCATAGGATAGAAGGCGCTAGGCGATCTATTCGCCAAGCTGTGACTGCTCATATATTTTGAATAGACTCATTCTCTGGCAAGTAGATGGCTGTATTTGCCATAGTATTTAAGGCGTTAGGCGATCTATTCACCAAGCTGTAGAAGGTTATAGATTTTGAATTGACTTTTTCTCTGGCAATTTGGTGGCTGTACTTGCCATTGGTTGAAG
>NW_017037655.1:0-219 GCF_001483705.2 Eufriesea mexicana | reverse complement strand
GTTATGCTTGGCTCTGTGGAGTCCGGTAATTGTCGCCGCGGCACGTTAGTGTAGGCTAGGATAAGTTTGGTTCTCTTACGGTTGGTTAGGTTAGGAAAGTCTAGTAATGACTTTAGTGCCACAGTCTGCTATTAGGTGGATTTCTGCGCCCTACGCTGTTCCAATGTTTTCAACTTTGCTGTGGCAAGGCCAGCAATAGTGGTCTAGGCTCGCTAGGGT
>NW_017037654.1:0-219 GCF_001483705.2 Eufriesea mexicana | reverse complement strand
AATGGCTATAGCATGCCAACATGACCTTTCCTCCTTATTTATGCAACAAAATTTTCTCACCACGGTATTAGTCGAAAATATCAATAAAATTCAATTTTCCATTCAGATTCTATAGCACTGCAATGGCTATAGGGTGCCAATAGTATCCTTCCTCCGTATTTATGCACCAAAATCAGCTCACAACGATATTAGTCGAAAATATCAACAGAATTGAATTTT
>NW_017037653.1:0-219 GCF_001483705.2 Eufriesea mexicana | reverse complement strand
TGCGCGCTCCGCAGAGTCACGCGGAGTATAGTGGAGCAATTTAGAGCGCGGATATGCTCCGAATAGCAGTGTACAGCACAGAATTCGGAGAAATCCTAACCGAACATTCCTAACCGTACCCAACGGTACATAACCTAACACAACCTGACGCACCTTGACCATTATTGCTGGCGACCACGGTGCCAATCGTAGCATATTAGAGCGCCATAGAGCGCAGAA
>NW_017037652.1:0-219 GCF_001483705.2 Eufriesea mexicana | reverse complement strand
GAATTTTCCATCCAGATTCTATAGCATTGCAGTGGCTATAGCTCGCCAATAGAATCTTTCTTACATGTTTATTCAGGAAAGCTATCTCACCAAGATATTAGTCGAAAATATCAATAAAATATAATTTTCCAGCAAGATGCAATAGCATTGCAATGACAATAGCACGACAATAGTATCTTTCCTCCATATTTATGCAAGAAAGTTAACTCACCACGATAT
>NW_017037651.1:0-219 GCF_001483705.2 Eufriesea mexicana | reverse complement strand
ATACTGGAGCACAGTACAGCGTAGGAATCAGCCGAATAACAGACTATAGCACTAAATTCGTAGTTATCATCTCTTAAGCTGACCAAACGTAACACAAAGGAACGTAACATAACTTTACATATCGCGACGCGGCCAGTCTTTCTGGCATCCCTAGGTCAAACCAGGGCATATTAGATCACAGCAGTGCGCAGAAGTCCAACGAATAGCAGTGTACAGCAG
>NW_017037650.1:0-219 GCF_001483705.2 Eufriesea mexicana | reverse complement strand
CGTGGTGAGCAAACTTTCTTGCAGAAATACGGAAGAAATATCCTATCGGCGTGCTATAGCCATAGCAATGCTATAGAAACTGGCTGGAAAACTCGATTGTATGGACATGTTCGACTGATATCGTGGTGAGCTACCTTTCCCGCCTAAATAATGAGGAAAGTTACTTTTGGCGTGCCATAGCCATTGCACTGCTATAGAATCTGGTTGGAAAATTCATTT
>NW_017037649.1:0-218 GCF_001483705.2 Eufriesea mexicana | reverse complement strand
TGGCCAGCTATAGCCATTGCAATTCTATAGTATCTGGATGGAAAATTCAGATTTATTGACATCGTCGATAAATATCGTCGTGATGTAGCTTCCTTGCATAAATACGGCGGAAAGATACTATTGGCTGGCTATAGCCATTGCAATGCTATAGAATGTGGCTGGAAAATCCAATTCTATTGACTGTTTCAACTAATATCGCGATGAGCTAAATTTCTTGG
>NW_017037648.1:0-219 GCF_001483705.2 Eufriesea mexicana | reverse complement strand
GCAGCTCATTACCTGGTTTTCTTCCTTCAGAATGTATAGGACGAGGGAGCGTCAATCTATAATATCCTTTCCTTGCAGCAGCAATATTTCCAGCCACGAATAGCATTTCGCTATGATATCAGCAAGCCATGTTAAATCACAGATAAATTAAGCAAACATTCATAAAATTGAATTTGACTGTGGTATTAATGACGCAGTTTCCACAACTTTAGTAAATAC
>NW_017037647.1:0-219 GCF_001483705.2 Eufriesea mexicana | reverse complement strand
CCTGTACCACCATAACCAAACCCAACCGGAGTCAGCCTGAAATGCCGTGAGCTCTGCTGCTGGGCTCTCCAAAGCCAAGCAGAACATACTAGAGTATGGTAGGGTGCAGGAGTACACCGAACAGCAGTGTATGGCGCAAACGTCAAAGCCATCCTGTCCAAAGTTAACCTACCCTGACAAAACCAATCGTAAAATAACCAGAACGAAACTGCCGCAACA
>NW_017037646.1:0-219 GCF_001483705.2 Eufriesea mexicana | reverse complement strand
CTCCTAATCTAACCAACCGTAACACAACCAAGCGTATCCTAACTCAAACAAACGTACCGCGACCACTACTGCTGACCTACCCAGAGTCAAGCGGAACACATTGGTGGAAAGTAGAACGCAGACATACATTTAATCGCTGTGTAAATCGGAAAAGTTAAAGTTACCCCGGCATAACCCAGACCGGCGGAGCATAACCGAACATAGCCTGACCCTAAATAA
>NW_017037645.1:0-219 GCF_001483705.2 Eufriesea mexicana | reverse complement strand
GTACATTCTGCTTGTCTCTGGGGATTCCTGCAATAACGTTCTCGGCACGATCGGTTACGTTAGGATGCGTTTGATTATATTACGCTTGGATACGTTAGGACAAGATAGCTTTGGCTTTTGTGCCATACACTGCTATTCGGTGGATCTCTGCGATCCGCCTAGCCCTTGCGTATACTGTTTGTCTGAAGTAAGGCCAGCGATGGTGGTCTCGGAACGATG
>NW_017037644.1:0-219 GCF_001483705.2 Eufriesea mexicana | reverse complement strand
TTTCTGCGCTCTACTCTGCTCTAATTTGTTGTGCTTTGCTCTGGGTAGGTCAGGAATAGTGGCGTAGGAAGGTTGGGCTATGTCAGGTTACGTTTGGTTTGGTGTGCGTAGGTTAGGTTTTGTCAGAATGGCTTTGGCATTTGTGATATACACCGCTATTCGGTGGATCCCTGCCCTCTACTGTGCTCTACTTTCATCCGCTTGGGCCCGTGGCTGCCA
>NW_017037643.1:0-218 GCF_001483705.2 Eufriesea mexicana | reverse complement strand
CATGCGGAAAAACTTGCTCACCACGATATTAGTCGAAAATGTCAATAGAATTGAACTTTTCAGACACATTCCATTGCAATGCAATGGCTATGGCAGACCAATAGAAATTTTCCTCCTTATTCATGCAGAGAAATTTGCTCACCACGATATTATCGGAAAATGTCAATAGAATTGAACTTTACCGACAGATTCTGTTGCAATGCCGTGGCTATAGCAAA
>NW_017037642.1:0-218 GCF_001483705.2 Eufriesea mexicana | reverse complement strand
ATGTCAATAAAGTTGAATTTTCGAGAAAGACTCTATAGCACTGCAATGGCCATAGCGTGCCAAAAGAATCTTTCCTCCTTATTTAAGCAAGAGAGTCACCTCACGACGATATTAGTCGAAAATGTCAATAAAATTGAATTTTCGGTGCAGATTCAACAGCATTGTAATGGGTATAGCGTGCCAATAGTATCTTTCCTGCTTATTTATGCGAGGATGTG
>NW_017037641.1:0-219 GCF_001483705.2 Eufriesea mexicana | reverse complement strand
ATAAATAGGTTATGTTTCTATCCCAATAAGAATTGATACTTTTCCAAAAATAATTGCATATTTCCATTAACCTTTTAGGTACGGTACACCACTATAGTGGAAAGCATCAATTTGAACGCTATGCCTATAGTGACTTTTGTGGATGTCATAATTTTCGACTGTATTATATATTTCTTGCTTTATTTCTCACTTATTTCTCCTAAACCAAATTTTTCCTCG
>NW_017037640.1:0-219 GCF_001483705.2 Eufriesea mexicana | reverse complement strand
ATTGATTATGCTACCTTTGTACAGTCAATATACGACAGCCATTGAAATAAATTCCTTGAGCAGATTCACTTAAAATGAAATTCTATAAGACATGTTTTTGTTAAACAGATAAATATAAAGAATAATTTATTTTTTTGCCAAGTTCCTTTAATATATATATTTATACTTAATTTTAATATATTTTATAAATTAATTACTAATTTAATCATTATAACAAAT
>NW_017037639.1:0-219 GCF_001483705.2 Eufriesea mexicana | reverse complement strand
TGCACTGCTTGACTCTTTGGGGGCCAGCGATAGCGGTCGCGGCATTATAGGTTGTGTTAGATTACGTTGGGTTATGTTACACTTTGTCAGGTTATGTTAGGATTTCTCTGACTTTTGTGCTTTACACTGCAATGCGGAGTATTTCTGCGTTCTACTGTCTTCTAGTATATCCTGGTTGTCTCTGTGGAAGTCAGCAATAGTGGTCTAGGCGCGTTCGGT
>NW_017037638.1:0-219 GCF_001483705.2 Eufriesea mexicana | reverse complement strand
CAGTGATAGTCGTCGCGGAACGTTAGGATAGGTTATGCTACGTTTGGCTTTGTTACGATTGGATAGGTCAGGAGGGGATACCTTCGACTTTACTGCTATAGTCCTCTATTATGTAGATCCCTGCGGCCTACTGAGACCTAATATTTTCAGATTGACTATGGGAAGGCCAGAAATGGTGCTCTCGGCACGTTAAGTTGAATCAGGTTACCTTCGGTTAGG
>NW_017037637.1:0-219 GCF_001483705.2 Eufriesea mexicana | reverse complement strand
GATTGATTTTATTACGTTTGGTTACATTAGGACAGGAGAGCTTTGACTTTTGTGCTATAAACTGCCATTCGGTGGATTTCTGCGCCGTACTGTGCTCTGTTACAATCTTCTCGTCTTTGTCGATGCAAGCATTGGTGGTCTCGTCAAGTCAGGTTCAGTTATGTTACGTTTGGGCCTGTCACGTTTGGCTAGGTTAGGATATGCTGCATTGACTTCTGT
>NW_017037636.1:0-219 GCF_001483705.2 Eufriesea mexicana | reverse complement strand
TTATAGCTAGGCGTATAGATCGCCTAACCCCTTCAATCCAACTGCAAGTACCGCCATCTACTAGCCTGAGAATCGGTCCATACAAAATCTATAATGTGTTATAGCTTGGTGAATAGATCGCCAACCGCCTTCAATCCAATGAAAACTACAGACATTTACTTGCCTGAAAATAGGTCTATTCAAAATCTATAACATGTTACAGCTTGGGGAATAGATCGC
>NW_017037635.1:0-219 GCF_001483705.2 Eufriesea mexicana | reverse complement strand
GGGAAGCCAGCAATAGTGGTCGCGGCACGGCAGGTTTCGTTGTGCTACGTTTGGTTCGGCCAGTTTATGTCTGATTAGGTTAGGTTATCTTCGAATTTTGAGGCATGAATTGCTATTTAGTTGCTTTCTGCGCTCTGCTGAACTGCATTATGCTCAGCTTGACTCTGGAGAGGCCAGCAATAGTGGTCGTGCAGCGATAGGTTCTGTTAGGCTACGTAT
>NW_017037634.1:0-219 GCF_001483705.2 Eufriesea mexicana | reverse complement strand
ATCCATAGAATGGCAGTGTGCAGCAGATAGGTCACAGACATCCGAACCCTACACAAGCAAACGTAGCCTAACCGAACGCAGCCTAACTCAGCGTAACGTGCTGCAGCCACAATTTCTGGCCTCCCCGGGGTAAAGCAGAGCATATCAGTGCACAGCAGAGCGCAGAGACCTACCGTACAGAAGTGTATACCACAAAAGTCAAAGCGATCCTATCCAAAC
>NW_017037633.1:0-219 GCF_001483705.2 Eufriesea mexicana | reverse complement strand
GCCGCGACCACTACTGCTAGCCTCGGCGGAGCCATGGAGAACATAGTAGAGCACAGTACAGCAAAGAAATTCACCGAATTGCAGTGTATAACACTAAAGTCAAGGCCATCCTGACCAAACCTGCCGTAACCTTACCTAGCCAAACGTAACATTACTCAAACTATTGTGCCGCGACAGCCATTGTTGTTGAGCCCAGCGTCAAGTAGAGTATAGTAGAAC
>NW_017037632.1:0-219 GCF_001483705.2 Eufriesea mexicana | reverse complement strand
CTAACCTTATTGCATAAATAAGGAGAAAAGATTCTGTTGGCGTGCTATTGGCATTTCAGTGCTTCAGAGTGTTGCTGGAAAATTCAATTTTACAGACATTTTCGACTAATATCTTTGTGAGATAGCTTCCTCGCATAGGTAAAGAGGAAAGATCTGTTTGATTACTGTAGCCATTGCAATGGTATAGAATGTGGATGGAAAATACAATTTTGTTGGCAT